>NC_056734.1:412702962-412772092 GCF_019279795.1 Protopterus annectens
ATATATATATATATATATATATATATATATATATATATATATATATATATATATATATATATATATATATATAAATATAAACATTTTTGTCGCATGCTGAAGTTTGTGTCTGAACATGCTCAGTAACATGTCAACTTTATTTTTTTTATATATATTTATATATACCATATATATGATAAAGATTAAAGTAAACCTGTGTGTGTGTGTGTGTATGTGTGTGTATATATATATATATATATATATATATATGTGTGTGTAATATATATATATATATATATATATATATATATATATATATATATATATATATATATATATATGTGTGTGTATGTGTACCTACACCAAATAAATACTGGAAAAGTGCCCCTACTAGAGCTGGGCGCCCTGGTGCCTCCTAGTTGGCCTATGCCTAAGGCCCCTATGAGTGTGTGTGTGTGTGTGTGTGTGTGTGTGTGTGTGTGTGTGTGTGTGTGTGTGTGTGTGTGTGTGTGTGTGTATGTATTATATGTGTGTATGGCGATACACTTACAACTTTTTGTATTTTACAAGTTAAGACTCTCTTTGTCTTTACTCTTTTATTAATAGCTGTTATGTTCAATGATCGTCCTGGGTCATGGCTGAAAACAGTCAAAGGTCCAGCCCATTTGCCTAGTTAATGATAGACTCCTTTCCCGGCCTTGTGTTGCTACTGTTTGGTGTCCCATTCAGAGTGCTATCTCAGTGCTTTGTTTCATGACACTCTTCTTTCAGGTAGCTGTGGAGTATAGGCAGCATTGCTGTTCTCATCAGTGGCTCAAAGCTTCATCATGGCATCTCTTTTTTGATGGCCCCATCCTGACTGTGCTTGCCTGAGCCCAGGTAAGGGAACAAATCGCCATATCTGCTTGAGGGAGGCCATGGTTGGCAGGCACCAGGGCAAAAATAGTAAAAGTAACAATGTTACCTATCAAAAAGAAAAGACCTACAATATTACCCTTTTTAACTGTGCTAAGGATGTGTACTTGTGCATCATGTTTTGCTTTTGTTTTTCTGACAGCGGGGATTTTCCAAAGGGGTCAAAAATGGGTAAGGTGGGCTATTCAACGTGGGGATAAAATGTTGTCCTAATACCACATTGACTACTTTGTGGCTCTCAGAGTTGGCATGCTTTTCAGTATGCAAACTAAGACTTGTTGAGAAATGGACATGCAATGATTGATGCCAGCGGGTGCTTTAGGTCTGAGGTTATGTGCTTTGATCATTGACAGGATGTTAAGAGTGAGAGGCTATTACTGATGCGCTCTAAAAGAAGGGCAACCTATTTGAAACTTTGGTTTTGCAAATTTGATTGGCTGTGATGCAGGTTGTTGATTTTTGACAAGTGTGTGAGGGGTATGGACACAAGATGGTGATCACTGAGAGATGGAGTGGCCAGTTAGTAGTACTACTTGCTGCCAGCAGAGGGGGGATGTGGGAAGGCATTGCTTACAAAGTGTGTATCTATAAGGATGACTGAGGATTTGATTTCTCTTCAGGAAAGGTGTAGCAGGTGAGGGAAGGCCTGTGGTCATTGTCAGTAGTGGTGATGGAGTGACCAAAGACTTGTCATCAGCATTGCACTTGCATGGCTTTTGTAGATCTGAAGGCTGACATGCTGGGGTTGGTGCTCTGTCCCTTTGTAAGCTGTTTGGGTTGGGGTTACAGATCTGTGAGCACTTATTTATTTATTTTTCTTTTTGTATGTACATGTGCATACGTACTTTTGTTATGCATTGTTTTCCCAGCTGGCATAGGCTGTGACAGTTCTCCCATTATTTGTACAGATAGGTTTGCCCCCCCCCCCCCCAACATCATTGAACTGAATGAAAGTTGATGCAGAAAATAAGGAATTAGAACTTGCTAGCGTGGACTTTTTCAGTTTAAGTGATAGGAGCATGAATATTTAGGGACGGAGGGAGCAGTAGTCTAGTGTGCCAGAAATATGCATGTATTTTTGTGTATATAATGTAGGAATTACTTTGTGACAATTTTAGTTTCATCTTGGCATGAAAAAGACCCGACTTAAAAATCAACTGCTAACCGTGGTAATAGCAGATGCATCTTTTCAAGCATGTGAAGCACGAAGACAGTTGCTGCAGGCTGAATGGTTGTACTTCAGACATGATCTGGAACATGGATACAGTCGTCTTAAACGCCCAGCATGATAAAGCCGAAACCACTGCTTGCAGGTATGGATGTGCTCAAAACTGTTTAGAACCATATGTGCTGCGCAGTGCAGAAGTTACATTATAAACACATCTGTTCCTTTGGCACCACAAACTTTGAACTGGTATGTTTTTCAGCGTTTTTGGTTTTCTTTCACTGTTTGGGACTGAAGGATTAGATCTGTTATTTTGCAATGTGTGCAGCTCCTGTGAACTTTTGTTACTAATGCTCTGATTTAGTCCAGGGTTGAACATTAGTTCATTTTGGGAAATGTTGGCTATGGCTGTGTGGCTCTAAGTTGCTCATAAGTAAATAACATTTCTTCTGAAGTCCAGTGCACCCACTTTCAACTGGTTTCTAAACTGTGTTAATCTTCTTTATTAGATTGTTAGTACTACCATCCAGTTTTAGTGTAGCAGAAATTTGCAGTAGAGCATTGGATGGAATAGGTTGCAAACTTAAAAAAAAAAAAAAAAAAAAGAAAATTGTTAGTACATTTAAATGTCTCTCCCACCCATCCAAAAGGCTTCTTGTAGTGGTCCGTTTTATAACAGCAAGGCAATTTTCCACTCGGTGGCTTCCTAGAAATAGGTCATAGTTCTTCCATGCATGAACAGAGCATTATAGGAAATGTATCTTCATGGAAGATTTGCTGCATTTGCAAAGTGGGGGCAGCTCCAGTTAATTGAGAACTTGAAGTCTTGAAATGCAGAGTTCTTCTATTGAGTTATCTGCTGTTAATGGCTGTAGCTTCCCTTTTCTAAAAGTGTTGCAGAGATGTGCTGTCTAAATTTTTGAAGTGTGTTGCTATCCAGAAGTAATACTAGCTCACAGTATGGTAGCATGCAGTTCGGAGTATAAATCAGAGCAAACGTCTGCCTTTTGGATTACAAACCTCATTAGGGCTTCCTGTAAGGGTAATGAGAACACAGTTTTTTGTTTGAGGTAAACAACTATTTCTTTTAGAAAGTGTTTTTTTTTTTTTCCATCCGAACAGCCTGTCTGAGTTCCTGTTTCTGCTGGGTGGGTTTTGTTCACATGGACAGGTCAACTTTTTCAGCAGTAGACTATAATTGGTAAATGTTTACTATTACAGGTAATTTAAATTGAGTCCATTTTGAAGTTTAATGTGGTATTGGTTATTTTTTTCTTAAGAGCATTATTTTTTTAATCTGATAGTTCATTGCTTTCTGGCTATGTAATACTGTATTTTATAGTAACCATTTCTGGCTATGTAGTACTGTATTTTATAGTAACCAGAAATGCAACAAAACTATAGAACTAAGAACACACAAAACTAAAATCTTATGCACACTAATGTATAATAAAAAAAGAGATGTTTAGACAGACCAATACTGTGTGGTAATTACCTGTGCTCTTTTTAAATATTGACAGTCTGCTGATGTGCATTTATAACCACGTAGAACACTGAGGTTTTCTGCTGTGCCTGGTGAATATCAGATGAAGAAATAAAGATTTTTCAGTTCTGTTGCTGTTTCTACAGTTACCTTGTAAATGAAAAGTTGTGTTTTTTTGTGGTCTCCTGCTCAGCAAGCCTTGCATAAAATATAGCGTAGTTGATGCTTAATGGTGGCTACAAATGATTAATAGCACCCCTGCATCTGTTTTGATTTAGTAGCCGTGCATGTAAGTGTTTTTTGACCTTTTACTTCCGTAGTACTTTGTATGTATTCCTGTCACACTGTGGATGCTCTGCTTGAAAGCTAGAACTTTCCCAGGCTACATCACCACCGCCTTCCTATGATGCATTTTATTTCTGCCCCTTTTCCAGTTTCTTACTTTGCATGTTTTGTGGGTTAATAGTTTTTTTTTTTTTTTTCCCAGGTAGTGAGCGTAGGTTAGCAACTGTCTGTCATGACATCCTCCTGCACTTTTTTGCAGCGGTTTGAACTTTCTGTCCTAGTAGTGTCATTTATCATACAATTTTCTGTTTATTACTTTAGTAATGAATTCAGTGTGAAGGTCCTTTTCCCTTTTCAGTGTGGTTATTTAGCTTTTATTTTTGGTCTTTCTTTATAGCTTCAGGCACTGTGTCCTCAACTGAGACTTTGTCCCACCTTCTGCAGTGGTTGTAATTGGTGGTTCTTCAGTCTCCAGTTTTCTCCAATGTTGCCTTCTTCCCTGGCTCAAAGGCCACCTCCTTTCTCTGCAGTTGTGGGTTCCTCTGCAATTCCGTTAAGGACTTTGGGAGCACAGTTCTTTTTCTGTTGTACAGTGTTGTCTTTGGTGCAACCTCAGCAGGCTAGGATGGTTCCACCCCCTGCTCTCTGCATTTTGAGAGGAGTGCAGGAGGAGGACTCTGGAGGAGTTTACATTGGTAGTATCTCTAGGCCCCTTGGTTCTGTTCCTTAGCTGCCAGAATGTAAATTTTTGTGTGATTTATGAGAACTCCAGTCTTGACTCCTCCACTGTGTGGGAAGCCATGTGCTGTTGGGCCTTCACATTGTGGTGGCTGGTGACCCCCCCCACCAAAATTCTGGAATCCCAGTGTCTGCATGCCCGATGCTTGCTATTCCAGATCTGACTCTCGGTCACTGTTGAACCATGCATTGGCTTATTTGGACCAAAATTGGCTGTGTTTTCTGAATAGCTGGCAATAAGGACATGGGGCAGGTACTTCCAGTGTTGACTGTTCATCACTGGATGGTCATAGGCTAGCAGGACCATCCTTAAACATATTTGGGAGAAGTGACATTCCTCTTACTTGCACTGTTTTTTCTTCTCTTGGTGGAATAGTGTGTGCTCCCTGTGTCTTTCTGCGAAGGATTTAAGAATAGTTTAGTTTTAATTTTTATTGCCTTTCCTTCAGATGTAGGATATGACATGGACTTAGGAAGTCTCCTCGATGCAGACAAATCTGTCATCGGAAGAGTACCAGTCTCTTGAAAGTCAACAGTGATGGTCTTTACGTTTTATCAGTCTGTGTACTCATTCAAGGGTTGAAATTTGGAGACTTTTGTCCCCCTCCACCTCCCTTGTCTGAGGGTTCTGGCCTAAGAGAGAGATTACAGTTATTGTGGGACCCCTTCCCCAGGGATTTAACCTACCCTCTGTTGAAGATGGTAGATAGTATGTAACTTGGTTAACTATTCTCCAGGGTGGCTTTGGATTTTAGATAGCCATGGAGCAGCTGGATAACTATGAAGATATCCTTTTGTATGACCTCTCAGATTACAAAGCTGATGCTTTTTCTGCTGGTTAGTGTTGTGTTCCCAGTGCTAGACTCTGGCACATTCCTCTAGTGCTGTGTATAGTACCATGTAGCACTTGTAACTTTGAAACTGGTCATCTCTGGAATGCTTGGGCGGCTTCTCCTGGATGTTCTTTAACTACTGGTTAGATTTTTTCAGTAAATGGGACTGCAGATCAGCATCCTTTTTTATAGATAAGCTGGTTTCTTTTGTAAACTATTGTTTTGGTTGGTTTGTATAGCATAATTACTGTGGGGAAGTATTTCTTTAATTTCCCCAAATGTTTTTGGGTTTCTAATACTGTGATAAGAACGGACCCCCTTCTTGAGTCATGAAATTAGTTATACTTATGTTTTTGAAGCCAGGAGTGCTCTTTTCAACATCCACAACGTACCCAGAATTATCTGCTGCAGCTCCTATGAGGTTACATGTATTGGTGGCATATTTAAGTATGTTTCCCCTAATTTCTTCTTATTTTGCTACTTATTATGCATTACTTCCAGACAGAAGATCTCTTCCTTATCTTCAGCAGTCCACTTCGTCTCCATGCCTCTTGCTTGGCTTTGTTTTTGTGGACTACTGCTACAGAGGGGCTAACATTGCCCTCAGCCTGGCCTAGCCCTGTGGTAGGAATATGTCCATGTTTTCAGGATTTTACATGTTTTTCTGTCCACTGCAGCATTACTGCATACACCAGGAGTGGACCCCCCCCCCAAAACCCATGAATCCAGTCTTTGTTTTTTGACCTGTCCTTTTCCATGATATGTGCCGCTTTGTAAAACTGGTTCCACCATGTGATGGTACTCCCCAAGACTTGATCAGGAGTTCACGCAGCAGTGCCCTCCTTCTCTTGCTGACTTAATCACTCCATTCAGATCCACCATCTTTCCTGTAGGATAGTAAGAATGTTGGTAAATGTTTCTGCTGCCCAGGAGTGGTCCTGTGAGTTTGTGGCCAGCCTATAGATGGGTAGATAGGTGGGGTTTTAGGCAAGTTATGGTCTTTTTTGAGGCTTAAATAAGATTAATTTTGGGAGTGTCACTTTGAATGTCATAGGACAGTGATCACTAAGAGATGGACATTGTGTGGTTTATGGCGGAAATATCTGACTGAGCATTGCGCACAGAAGTGTCCTTGGAGCAAAACTGTTGTTGACAGTTTCATATAAGGATGCATTTAGAAATGCGTACTGCCTAAATTTAGTAGGCGACATACTCGTGTAGTGGTCTGCTGTGGCGACCCCTAACCGAGAAAAGCTGAAAGACACAACACAACAAGATCCATGAATGGAATGTAGGAAGTTCTCACATTGATTGCATGATTTAGTCCCTGCTTAATGGGCTTCTGATCTTCCGATCTCACTTTTAGCTTGGCAAGCATTTGTTAATGGTAGCGGATATAGTTGGACACCTACTTGGTTTAAATGATATATTGTGTCTCGAATCAAAATACACTTAACTGGAGTACTTCTGAAAACCAGTTTTGGTAATTAAACTTTTACTTATTCATTTATTTTTCGTTATGGGGGTTAGTTATATTGGGTATGCTTTGTTTTTGCATTGGGTAATGTAAGACATTTCTGGCTTTGGTATGATAAATGTTTGGCTTGCTGTTAAGGGAAAGAGGTGAGTTGTATCAGTGGACACTTTGCAGTTTTAAGTAGGCTAATATTTACATTCTCTTAGGAATATCTCCGCACAGCCTGTACCACTAAATTGGCATCCAGATGCTGTCCAGGCTTTGGCACAGAAGTTAGTTACACGTGAGTAGACCGTTGTATGCAAAACAGAACTACTGCCTTTAAGGCTGAGTCCTTGTTCATATGTAGCAACTCCTTGTTCTGATTATCTACGCTCATTGAGGTACAAAATGTTACTGCGGTAGCGTTGTCGCCTCAGTTAGACGTTGCCCGTTCGATTCTCAGAGCTCGTTCTGTGTGTCGACTTGCGTGAATGGGCGTTCCTTCGTTGAAGTTTGTGTTGTGCACGGCAAGCCCAGCACATAAAAATCTACTGCCAATCATTAGTGGACCGGAGTTCCGCTGTGGCGACCCCTAACCGGGAAAAGCCGAAAGACACAATCATTGAGGTACAAAATGTTAGTCGTGTGTGGGTGCAGTGCTTAGTGAAGTCCGATTTGTTTACAAGCATCTGTGTATTATAGGTAATGTCAAGGAAACTGCAGACTTGCTTTTGTATGAACATGAAGTGTGTGCTCGTGGAAGATAGGTGACAAAGCTATTACTTTTTGGCTGGGTTAGTCATACTAAGCAAGGGTGTAGACAAAACTTTACATTTTGTACTTAAACCTAATGTTGTTGCCCCCATCACCCACCTATCATTTTGAAAATGTACTCTCCCCTCAAAATGCTACCCCCAATACATATAAGAAGATGACATGTTATTTTCAACTGTTACCATTTGTTCTTATGAAAACCTGTATTCCTTTCACAAAGCATTCTTTGTATGCCTCTGTACTCTAAATATTTGTTTGTGCAGTTCTAAACATTCTGTGCTTTTTGAGTGTTGAGGTTTCCAAGAGATGTTCAGAAAAAAATGTACTCTTTTGAGTACAGTGAGTATGCCTAGCTGCACCCTTGATACCAAGCATGGAACATTTCATGAGAGCCTGGGGCAGTATTTGTAATGACTAAATTATGTCTTGGCCAGGACACTTGAAGTTCCCCTATTGTTAAGTGTAGCGCATTCCATCAGGTGTGCAAGGACAGAGGAGACTTAACTGAAGTATCATCTGAAGGAGGGCACATCGCTTTGTGTCCGTGACAAGAGAATGAATTCAGTCCCTTGAAAAGGGAAGAGCCCACAGCCTATTCCCAGTATCAAATAGTGTTTCTTGTTGAACCACTGATTTTGTTGGAGTTGACTTATCAACATAGTAAATTATAGTAGCTTGGAGACCATAAGATAAGACATTGTTGTGTGTCATTAAGAGTATTTGGTGAACAAAAGTTGTTACTGAAGGCTTTCCATAATATGTGCATTAGTAAATACTACAGATGAAGATAATGTGAAATGGCAGCAGTAGAGACTGTAAAAGTTAATGTAAGGATCATCCATCCATAGCCAAGGTTCAAACCACCAGGTGGCTAGCCTTACCATAAGGGTAATGTTAAGTGCATGCCCATATTCTTACATTTACCTTATACCCCACTGCATGTGGATGCTTCAGTATAGTGGTGCATTTTTTCTCTATCCTGCCTGATTTTTAAAGTATTATCCTTAACATAAAATAATTTTTAAATTCTTAATTTTAACTCCGTGAAGTCACTGACAAGTTCATTGAACTTTACCGTCTGACTGTCTGTAATATCAGTAGAGGGAATACATGTGGGTGTCCATGGACTTTAATGGGGTACCCTACAGCGCTTGCACATGGCCTGTACACTTAAGTCTGTGGTGTATTCACGCAAGCCCTTGAGTGACCTCCGTGAGGGATTCAGTAGAGTTATGTGAATGGGTACATAATAAAAATCTCTAATCTGTATTAAGAAACTATCCACATAATTTTGATCAGATACCATGGAAGATGCACAGTAAACTCTCCGGTTAATCGACACCCATGGGGATTGGTAGATGCCGGATAACTGTAGTTTTCTGGTTGCTTGAGAGTTACTATTATAAATAGGCCTGACTAATACTGTACCCTATAGTATTTGTTTTGTTTGACTTGTTCTTAGGTTGGGGAGAGAGGGAATGTATTCCTGTCTTCCTTTTTAAAACCCTAAACCTCTAAAAATGTAAGAACGTTTCTGTGGGGGGGACAGTGCAACACATGAAAATTGTAGTGTATTTCTCATATATAGGACTTGTGCGCGAATGGCGAATCCTAAATGGCCAGGCATACTTCAGTTGTGGGGGGGGAGTGAGTGTTGCGGAGATCATACTAAGGTGTGGATAAGGGAATTTTTTCTTTTTCCCCACTGTAGTGCGATCTCTGAGTGAGAATATTAAAGTAATGGGTGTGGGGGTGCAGGGGGGCTTGTCCCCCTGCATAAATGCTTTTGCTTTTTTCTTTTTTTTTATGTACTTTAGCGAAAGTGCTTTTTCGGTAAAAGCACTTTCATTAGTGTGTTCAGTGAAGTTGGATTCGGACTGTTGAAGTTTCATTCAACAGTTTATATATATATATATATATATATATATATATATATATATATAAAATTTTTTTTTTTTTTTTTTTTTTTTTTTTTTATGGTTGCTTGAGTTATGGTTAACTGAGAGTTTACTGTATTGTGGCACTTACAGTGAATGCCAAAAGTATGATTGTACAGTTTAAGAAATATGAACAAAATAAATTTGCCACTAAAAATGACTATCTTGACTAGTGTGATTTGAATTACGCTGCTGTTAAAATTCCATGCATGCTGTAGCTGTTTTTAAGGTTATTAGATAGTGAAGGACAGTTTGCACTACATGGAAGTTTGTGTGCAAAAATGTTTTTTGAGACTAACTGAATTAGTTTGGCTACTGCCCATCACAGCAAGAGCTGTCTGGTAGTTTTGTATACTTGAGGTTAAAGGGATGACAACAATCCATTGTACAACCTGAGCAGAGTGATGGTAACCGATATGAATTGACGGTCTATCTAGCTCCATCTGTAATAAAGTGCTGGGCCTTAAGTAATCGGTTGCTGAATTTGATGCATGTGGGAATAATGTTAGTCAGATTCATTCTTTTCCTTACTTTACTTGAAAGTTGTCAAATTTGCTATTTCTTGTACAGCTTCCTGTGTTAACCTTTTAAAAAATTCTTTATGATTTAGGTGGTGTTCTAACGTGACAGCAACATTTTTACTGGTGAAGAGTTGTCCAGCAGGGGCTCTTTGCAACCACAACTTGGCATATGGAAAAAAAAATAAGATGATTGTATTTGCAGTACTGCAAAACTGAAGCAAATGTTATGCTTACATACATATTAAAGGAGAAAATGTGTTGCATGTTTGACCAACACCTTCAGTCCGGAAACGTAAGGTAGCAGGACAGGCACCCACCTTTGTAGGTACGTATATAGTAGCAGTTGTACTGAGCGTGTGAAGCAAATAAGCACCCAGAAGAAAATCACTTTGTAAACTTAAGGTAGTGTAGCTGATACCAAGCAATGGTGCTATGCATACCAGTAGCATATGCAGTGCTGGACCAACATTTGACAGTATGGCAGACGCATGATAGCAGTATGTTGGATGCCTTTTATGTAAATAAGGGCATATAACATGTAACTGAGCAAGTCCAGACAGTCTCAGGGAAAACTTGCTAAACCTACGTAGTTTAGTAGACTTGTTTTAAAACTGTGTAATATAGTTGTGTTGTGCAGGTTGTCCCCACCAAAAAAACTCTGCTGTAAGGGAGCCCCTGCCTCGCTTTTAATCCCCCACGCCCAAAGTTGTCTTCCTGTTTGTAGCGAAAAAATATAGTACTGTATTTTTTACATAGGATGTTGCCCCCCCCCCCCCCCTCATCAGTAGCAGTGTTTAGTCATTCACTTACTATTCAGAAGGTAACTTGCTTATAAGGCATTTGTTGTTTTCATAGTAAACATAACATCGTCACTAGTATTTGCAAAGGAGTCTGATTATTAATTTTGGGCCCCTCTAATACTTGCTGTTCGTAAATGCTAGAAAAACACGAAGTAAACCTACAACTTTTTCCTAAAAACAGCTTAGGATCTGTTGCTGAGCTGATGGGCAGTCATGGGTCAGGCAGTGTGTGATAAGATGCCAGCTCCTTGGCATGGGGGGATAGAGTTCCCAAAGATGTAGTGTGCAAAAAATGCCAGTAATCCAAAAGACATTACACACTAAAGGAGGATCCCAATGCTTTAAAAAAAAATATTGCAGACAACAAAGTATTGGGTGATTTCATCCCACATATCAAGCAGGGACTTCATCAGAGTAAAAGTAAAACTGATCAGTCATGGCATGTATTTAAGTAAGCTGAGGATGTGACTTTGTATTCTGATGAAGTCCCTGCTTGATGTGGGACCTCCTTTAGTGTGTGTTGTCTTTTGAATGGAGGGATAGAGCCATGATGGTGACCCAGATAACCTGAGTTTGACTTGAGGCTGCACGTCTGGAAGAGCCAGGGGGTGGAAAGGAGATGCCTTGCCAGCTTCCTCAATTTGGGAGGTGTGCACATGATGTCACTAGCTCTGCTCTGGTAGAGCATACAAAGCAATTCCTTGGCATGTAGGATTAGTGTATGTGATGCTGCCAACTGCTGTCTTCCACCTTCCCTTCCTAACCCACCACTGGCGAGTCCCAGCCCTGGGGGATAGTACCAGGATCTGTATGGTAAAATGGTGCAGCCAGGCGGCTGATGGTTAACAATGGGGGGTGGGTATTATGTCTATACCTAATCCCTTCTCAAGAGTCTGAGTGGATGACTGATGATCTATACTAGCACTTTAATGCTTCACCTTTTCTCAGGCGTGGCTTCATTTGTGTTCCTTCAGTATGTCATACAACATTTAATTTGTGAAGAGTGCATTATAGATCGTGTGCATTCTTTGTGTTTTAGCTTTATTTTTGCTAATGAGATCTTTTTATGTGGTATGAAATGAAGTATTTAAAATATTGATCCCCTGTTATATTGCATTCTGGTTCTGCAGTCATCATTTTGAATGCAATCCTTTTAAATGATTTCCCCATTAAGAATTTAAAGGGCATGTGCACACAATTTGTAGATGTCAGTGGCTTTACGGTTGCACTGATGGGGAGGGGGTTAGTTGGGACTTACTCTACGCATAGATGTTCGTTGCATATAGATTGGAACTGTTCTAGTGCATAACTGCTTAAGTGAGTAACTGTTGCAGATGACATCCCATTGTTGTACTGAAAACAACTGTAAACATTTGCTTGTGCACCACTGTCCGTTAATTGTCTGAAGAGTACTTGACATTTTAAATAGCGTGGGTTGTTCTGCCTTTGACTATTCCACAGGGAAGACTGACTTTTTGTATGTTCTGCAGTGGGCTGCTAAAATTCTCTTTATTAGATTGGCTGCTACGTATGCAGTAAAAGCAAGTGAAATTGCTACCCTTATGAAAACAGGCAGCAAATTCAGTTAAGATGTACCTTTACTATTTGATTACATAACTAAAATGTGGTGTTCATAGGTTGTTTAGGGTCAGTGTCCTCTAAGGCCTTTAAGTCTACCATGCACACCAACCCGATTTTCTCCCAGAGTACCATTGTTATCTGTTAGGAGGGTGGGGGTTCATATAGTGATATTTTTTAGAATGTTTAATTAACAGTGGATTATGAAAGTTTTAAAGTCTGAACGCAGTGGCATACAGTCCATGTTAGTGATGTTATGATGTGTTTGTATTTCCAGTATTCACTTCTGTAAGTTTTGCCATGTATGGAGCAACTTAAAATGCTCCAAGGTGCTGCACTGATGAGATGAATCAACTGAAGGACACAATTGTGGATGGAGTGGGAAAATTCGGTCATTGTGACAACCCCAAGTCTTCTTGGAGAGTGTGAAAAAGGCACGCAGTCGGAGTCGAGCAGCACACAGAAAAGTCAGGGTGTTTATGGTCTTTAATGTGCCTGAGGCTGTGGCTGGCTTAAAATAACACTTCACTCCATTTAAATGGTCTTGCAGCTGTGAGACTGCAGTACACAATTTTGCATTTTCAAACACAGTTTTATTTCATTGCAGCCCCTGATGGGTTTTCTGTTCTAGTTGTGCAATACAATCTATTTTCATTAAAGCGATTTGCTGGTGGTTTATAACTTAACTGTGCATCACAGCATGTGGTGTGCGAACAGCTGAACAGTATTTCTGCTTGTCGGCAAATATTTTCAGCTTCTTTAGGAAAAAGAGCTTTAAAGTCTACAGTTTTCTTACACTGATGCGACTGAGTAAAAAGAGCAAACTTTAACCTCTGTGACATCTGTGTAAGAAAAATGTCTTTTGCTTCCATCGACTTTAATGGGCACACCTTCAACTGTGCACAAGGGCGCCCCATTAAAGTCTGTGGACTCAATGTATGTTATCATAAGGTGACATCACAGCAAATTTATTTCAGTCATAGTATAGTAATAAGTTCAAAATGCTTTTATTAAAAAAAATGTCCCAAAACATAAGGGTGGATAAAATGGAAAATACAGCACTTGACTTGAATGTTGAGATGTGTATATACAAACGTCGGCAAGTCAGTTTAAGGTTACCTAACCTTCATTTGTACTTTCTGATGCCTTTGCTGCTCACTGTTAGCCCAACCTATTTATAAGTTATGTCCCAAACTTGGAACATTGTACAGTGGTGCAGCGGTTGAGTTGTCTCCTCACAGCAAGAGGTTCTCCGGTTCGAATCTCAGCTGGGGTGCTTTCTGTGTGGAGTCTGCATGCCCTCTCTGCGCTTGTGTGGGTTTCCTCCCACGTTACAAAGACATGCATCTGAAGCGTTTATCCCCGAGCCTCTTCCGAAAATTGGCTTTGTTCCAAGTCGGACTTTCCTGGTAAACAAATGTTAAATAAATGAATAAAAATCGCAGGCCTCTAATGTGTCCATGGTAAGACTTCACCAACACAGTACAGAATTGTATCAACACTGTTGGGGTGCCTCATTCTTTGAGAAGGCTTCAGATTACTGCCCATTTCACCTCTGCACAGTAATAGGACCATCTGTTAATTTTAATGGTAGAACTATCGCATCTTCTCTCTCGAGACTAGTTATATGCTGGTCTGGCTAACGGCAAGCAACATCATGGAAGTCTCTGCTGAAACGTTTCGGGGTAATGTGTTGAAGATAAAGTGCTATTCCATAACAGAGTTGGATAAAGTTTAAAAACTTTTTTCTTAAATTGCGTTGCCTAGTTGTACAGAACTACTATAGTTGATGTAGAATTTAACCCTCCTTACATTTACTCCATTCTGGCTGCACTGTTAAAGACATTCCATTTCAATTTCTTGTGAATGTCGCATTTCAACTTTTTGTAAATGTCCTATTACCCATTCCCTAGGTGATGGTGTTGGTTGTTGGTGGTTTGTTGGTGGTGGTTGGTAGTGGTAGTAGTAGTAGTCGATGATGATGATGATGATGATGATGATGATGATGATGATGATTGGTCTGAATAGTGTTGTTCCCCCTGGACTGTGGTTGAGCCAGGATTTCCCATAACTACTTTTTGTTTTTACATCTTCCATAGTGGCCTACAATTATAAAATAAGATGGGTGTGTAATATCTGGAAGCTTTGTGTGAAGGTGTGATGTGATAAGATAATCTGTTTGAACCCCAAGAATAGATCTTGCACAGATGATAAAGGTGAAATAGTTATGCAGTTTCACTCAAAATGCCATTTCTGCAGTTGATAGCAGGTCTGTTTTTTCTTGAAAGTGAAGTTCTCTCCACATCCCAGTGAAGAAGGCTGCTCCTCTGCTACTGTGGTGCTTTGGGCTACTTTCACCACCAGGGATTGGGAGGTTCCCCTTTGCAATGATGTGTTTTGGCATGTTAGGTTTTTCAGTGAAATGGTCAGAAATACAGATTTGCAGAAGTATTGCACATGCAGTTTGACTTCCTTCCCTGAAAGTAAAATGTAGAGAGCTTGATAAGAGTAAAGCATGCTGTAGAAGTAGTGATTGCACTGCTGTCTAGCTTTTCATAGGTTCACAGGTAGGTACTAGGCTGTTGGCCCTAGGGCCTATATAAGCCTAGCCAAAAAGGTACCCAGGCTTTTGCCACCCAAGAAAATTATTTTCCTGTGCCCCTGTCGAGCAGTGCCACAGAGGTGATCCCTGGGGTGAATTTCCTATCCAGTCATCAAGATTATTCTTGAAGAATGCTAATGAGCTTTATTTGACATAGATAGGTAGTTTGTTCCAGTGTATGGGAAGTCTCTGGGCCAAGAATCTATCCCTCCAGCATGTTCTGTTTATTGTAGTGACAAGGTTTAGGTCCCTAGAGCATGTAGCTCGGTGGGATTGGGATTTCTTTAAGTGGAGCATGTCCAACAGCTCTGGGTTTGACATAACTTTGTATGTTAGGCAGAGATCACCTCTGAGTAGACTATATGCGACTGAGTAAAGCGGGAGAAATGTCTGTGTAGGACATCTGTTTGAGGCCAATAATCCTCTTTGTGAGGTATTTCTGCGGCCATTCCAGTTGTAAATGTCTTTAGGTACAATACCAAAAGGGGCATTGTATTCTATAATGGGTCTAATGACTGACAAGTAGAGGGGAACAGTGACCTTTTTTTCCTGGATGCAAAGCCTTTTGTGATGAGGTGTGCCATGTAGAAGGATTTTTTGTCTACTGTGGCGATGTGATTATCAAAGGATACTGTCCACCTGTGTCCCAAGGTCTCAAGTAGTCTACCACCTATGTGGTAGCTCATGGGTACAGAGTTTTTACCAAAGAGGATGACTATGCACTTTTTGGCATTGAGCTTGAGGCCATGGCTGTGACACCAGGCATCTGTCTCCTTGAGGCCCTTTTGTAGGATGCCCACATCGTTAGGAGTTTTGATTATGGCTCCTAGTTTGCAGTCTTCTGCAAACTTTGTTAGCCAATGACCTTCTGTGTTAGCCTGTACTTCAGAAAAGTAGATACCAAACAGGAGAGGACTCGGGACTGAACCCTGTGGTACTCCACTTGTCACTGGTCTGAAGTTGGATTTGGAGTCTGCTACTGTCTGTGTGGGTTCTGTCAGTGAGGCAGTTGGCAAACCATCTTGTGACATAGGGATTTATACCTAGTTTAGTGAGTTCATCTGTAATTCCAGAGTGGGGGATGGTGTCAAAAGCCTTGGTGAGATCTAGATAGGCTGTGTGAACCACCTTACCCTCGTCTACGGCTTTGGTGACTGCTTCAAAGAAGTTTATATATTTTACATTTGTCAGTGGGGCTGGCCACTAAAACTAAGGCGCACCCATATCAAATATAGTGCCTGTTGGAGTGATCCCTGCAGTCTCTTATGAAGTGGCCACAAAAGCTTGCGTTGACCATTGGTCTCTGAATTATCACACAAGATACTTGGATTCTGTCTGGCTGCATGAGGCACTGTTGGCTGCTGTTTGTGCTAAACTACTGTAGTACATTTTTGGATTAGAAGGTGATTACACTAGTGTGTCTTATAAGGTCTCTCATAACCTGCTACTTGGAGTGTTGTTCTAGGAAGTAGTGGGGAAGTACATCCAACAGCCTGATGGACCAGTTGTGTGGTTGCCTTGGACAAACTGTAACAAGAATGAAAGAATCTTCTTCTTTCGGCTTTTCCCGGTTAGGGGTCGCCACAGCGTATCATCTGTCTGCTCATGATTGGCAGTGGAGTTTTAGGATGTCAAGTTGCCAGCCCAGTGCCCAGCCTTCCACAGAAGGCACACTCACACCTAGGGCCAATTTTGAGTGTCCAATCCACCTACTGCATGTCTTTGGGATGTGGGAGGAAACCGGAACACCCAGAGGAAACCCACGTGACCACAGGTAGGACATGCAAACTCTGCACAGAAGGCACCCCAGCTGAGAATCGAACCAGAGAACCTCTTGCTGTGAGGCGACCACGCTGGCCGCTGCACCACCGTGGCCACCCTGTAACAAGAATGAAAGAATAACATACACAAATAAATATATAAACAGTGTCAGCTGGAGTGGACTGGGTTTCAGAAGGCAACTTAAAACCTACCTGCTAAATGAAGCCCAGTGTGCCTGCTTCTCCAGTGCCAGTGTACCTATAAAACACCCTGCCTTTAACCATCCTGATGATAATGCCTTCCCACTGTTTTTCATAAAGTATACTAGACATACTTTACATATGTGCATCTGAATTTTTTTGTATATCTGTGCTGTAAGCTTTATGCTGACTGTCCTTAATTATCATAATAGTGTTATATACATGTTAGCTGTAAAGTCTTTTCATCTGAGTTGTGCCTGAAAATGGTCAATTGTGATCAGTGTATTACTCTAGTAAACACATTTTAAGTAAAATAATTATTGTTGCATGGAATGCATTATCATGGACCTTGTAAACAAGGACATTGGCAACCTCCAAATGCTTGATCCCACACAGGTTGGTTTTTGTCAAAAGTAGATCGTGTCTGTTTAACTTGGTCACCTTCATCAAAATAGTCACCAAAGCCATGGATGTAGGAGGGCAAGACAGTGTACACCGCGTACCTTGACCTAGCCAAGGCCTTCGACACTATTCCTCACTCGGGCTTGATAGATAAACTCTCCCAGCTAGGCATAAAACCTATATGTTATCAGATGGGTAGCTAACTAGCTCAGTGATTGAACCCACTCAGTCAAATAGGGGAAGCCACCTCTAGTAGTAGGCCCATAACAAGCAGTGTACTCCAAGGATCAGTCTTGTGGTATCTACTGTTTGGGATATACTTTTCTGAGGTGCAAGTCAAAACCAGTGGTCTGTGGCTGACCAGGTTTGCAGATGAGTGCAAGCTGGGCACTCTCATAAATTCCCCTAGTGATGTGAACATCCTCCAAGAAGACCTTAACCAAACTGACTGGTGCCCGAAGCATGACCTCTAACTGAATGCCGAGAAATGCATCATTATCCCCTTTGGGGAAAATGGTGTTCCCTCACTAATTATCACATTAATAACATACTAAGCATGCAGTCAGTCGTGATGGACTTGGGCACAAAGGTTGATGGCAACCTGTTGCCTCCATTGTACGGAAGGCTTTCTACATGACCCACCTCATAAGTAAGGGCATTTCATCCAGGAACAAGGAGTTCATAACATCCCTGTACTCCTCCCTTATCAGACCTATTATCGAGTACATGCAGCAGTTGGAGAAACCACAGAGGTTCCTGACAAGGAAAATCCAGGGTCTCAAAACACCTATCCTATACGGATAGACTAAAAAGCCCTTTACTCAGTCTCGTACAGACTGCTCAGAGGTGACCTGTGTCTGGCATACAAGGCCGTCTCCGACTCAACCTTGATGGAGTTGCTGCATATCCATGTCAAGCAGAGTACCTCAGTAGCCCTCTTTTTAAGGGGAACCTGGACGACTGGATGGGAAACGGAAAATATACCCCTGGGATCCCACCTGTGTTCCTGCTAGACAGGGAAAACAGGTGCTGACTTTGTGGGAACATGGGTAAATTCTTGGCTAGGCTTATAAGGGCCTCCGGGCCAATAGCCTTGTATCATCCTATGAACCTAAGGAAGTGTAAGCTGTCATGACTTCCTTCAGGCTGCATGGTGACTCTGTACATAAGGTTCTTGCCTCACATACCCAGGTCTTGTGGGAAACAAATACCTCATAAGGATTTCCACTCTTACTGCCTTCCTTGCTTAGGCCCAGACCACGACGTATCTGCTTGTTTAGCCTGTGTTTCCTTCAACCGACGGACACTTAGACGTCGGTCGGAGTTTGCAGAAGAGTTTTTTGGTCCCGCTTTTGCATATAAAATGCCATCTGAGACTCCGACTACACAATTAGCTAAAAAACGCAAGGAAAAGGACCGACGCCCGCGGTTTCGGCTGAAACCACGGTTAGGCCTACCGCGAGTGTCTCTGTTTCGGCTGAAACAGAGTCCTCTGTTCTCCCTTCGGCCGAAAGCATGCCTCTGATAACAGAGGCCACACAGGCCATGGCTGAATCGGCCACAGAAATTACTGCTGCAGAAGCAGGCACCCAGGATTTGTCGGACACTATTCCTTTAGACATCTCTACTCCTGCACGTGGGGCTGCTAGACCCCCTGCTTCTATGTCTATCAAGGCCTTTTCCAGGGCTAAAGCAGCCAAAATTTCCAAGACCTTGCCTACAAAAGCTCCCTCTCACAGGCCTACTTCTAGTTCCCAGATTCTCAGCCTTGCTGAGGACCTTATTTCTTTGATCAGGGGATCCCAACCTCACCCAGACAGGGCCTCTCAACCCCCTCCTGATAAGAGGCCTAGGACTGAACCCCCTGAACCTCTCTCTTCAGACTATTCCTCGGATGGCTCAGATTTATCTGACCATCAGGAAGGCCCATACTCGCCTTATGAGGATTCTGATGCAGAAGACTCCATTCCTTCTGCTTCTCCTCCTGAAGAATTTTCTTTTGGGGAAACCCTACACTCAATGAGGGAACACTTCCAATGGCAGGGCCAGGATTTTTCAGATTCAAGGAAAAGGCTAAGGACTTTTTTACACTTACCACAGCATAGGCCTTTAGCCATACCTCCTGTACTATCAGTTGTTGATGATGCATATAATGATGCCAGTACTGCCCCTGATTCTCTTCCTCCGGCCCCTGCCAAGCCTGACAGATACTACAGAGTCCCGGACTCTCACTACCACTTGTATAAGGCTCATGTTGCAGACCCAGAAACCATTTCTCAGGGCCCTAAAGGTGTTGCAGCTGCCTCTGCCAAAAACCCTCTTCCCTCTGAAAGGGAATCTAGAGCATTAGAGAGATGGGGTAAAAAGGTTTATACATCTGCTACTCTTTCTGCCAGGGCCTTAAACTGTCAATTCCACATGATACAGTACCAGGAATTTTTGTTAGACCAGCTAAATAAAAAAACTGTCCTCTCCTGAACCTATAGACCGTACGTCCCTTCAGGATTTGGTACATAACTCTCAGCAGGTCAGTAATCCTTTTTTAAAATGTGGCTATGATGCACTGGAGGCTTCTTTTAGATCAGCTATGACTGGAGCAGTGATTCGAAGGCATGCCTGGTTAAAAGAGCAATCCTTACCAGACCATGTTAAGTCAAAACTCCTAGATGCTCCTATGGAGAAACAAAGTTTGTTTAGAACCTCCTGTGCAGGGGAGCCAAAGAAAGTGGAAGAAAAAGCAAAATCTGTCCAAACAGTCAAGGATTTTTTGCAGGTCCAACCTCCGAGGTTTAGCAGAAATTGGCCGTCAAAGAATTGGTCCTTTCCAGACACCTCCAAAGCACAGAGAGGCAGAAATAGATGCCCAAGAGGCAGAAGTCAATCAAGAGGTGCCTACAGGGGTCGTCAATGGCAACCTGCCAACCAGAGAAGTGCTGCCACAGTTGCGACTACACCCACTTCCACAGGACAGACACAATGACTTGGCTCTGATTCCGCCTACCAGGGAACAATTGGAAGCACCCTTGGGCGGAAAGCTAGCTTTATTTTCAGAAAACTGGCATTGCATTACAAGAGACAAATGGACTTTACAAACAATAGACAAGGGCTACAGGTTTCACTTCCACACTCTACCAAAAAAGAGAGGAATGCCAAACCTTCCACCAAGCCAAAAAACAGAGGCTCTAAAACAAATCATCAGCTTACTAAGGATGAGAGCAATAGAAAAGGTACCATCTATGGAACAAGGCCACGGATTTTACTCCAGACTATTCCTTGTACCAAGAAAAGAAAATCAATGGAGACCTATTCTCGACTTGTCCGCATTGAACACATACCTCATTGTTCCAAAATTCAAAATGCTGACCCTCCAGCAACTTCTTCCCATGTTGGGCAAGGAGTCTTGGCTGGTGACTCTAGATCTCAAGGAGGCATACCTGCACGTCCCTATACGACCAGATTGCAGAAGACACCTCAGATTTCTTGCAGGATCAGAGCATTATCAATTCTCAGCATTGCCCTTTGGCTTATCTACTGCCCAGAGTATTCACGAAATGCCTGGCATCAGTAATTGCTCATTGCAGGCTTCAGGGAATTCAAATTTACCCATACCTGGACGACTGCCTAATACAAGCGGACAACAAGACAAAATTAATAAAGGATTTGGCCAATGTCATACAACTGTTGCAAGCCTTGGGATACACAGTCAACATTCAAAAGTAAAGGCTAGTACCATCCCAAAGGATAACATTTTTGGGTGCAGAACTGGATACAACAACTCAGATGGCTTTTCTCACAGAGGAAAAACAAAAGCAACTACCAGTCTATGTCATGGCATTAACAACACAAACTCAGCTTACTGCAAGGAAAATCCTGCAAGCCCTGGGTTACATGGCATCCTGCATAATATTGATCCTGCATGCCAGGCTGCATATGAGAAAGTTACAATGGTACCTAAGGAATGTATGGTCTCAACACGAACACAGTCTAGAAGCCCAGATACCAATTATTCCATGCCTGAAAAAAGAATTCCTGTGGTGGGCTCAGGCCTGTCAGATAAACAGAGGATTGCCTTTCCACAAACCACATCCAAGCCAGACTATCACCACGGACGCCTCAGACCTAGGCTGGGGGGCACACATGGAAGGCAAGTGTATACAAGGCCTATGGTCCCAAGACCAGCTGAATCTACACATAAATCTAAAGGAGATGCTGGCAGTGAAACATGCAATCGAGGCATTCAGACCATTCCTCCAACAAGGACACCTGCTGATAAGGATGGACAATACCACAGTCATGTGGTACATCAACAAGCAGGGAGGTACACACTCATACCCTCTATGCTGGATGGCAATGGACCTGTGGAATTTGGCCCTGAATCTCAACATTCAACTGCAGGCCAGATTTGTACCAGGAAAAGAAAATTCACTAGCAGACACCTTAAGCAGAACTACCACGGATGCTCACGAATGGATGCTGCATCCAGATATCTTCAAAACCATAACAAAGAAATGGGGAATGCCAGAGCTAGACCTGTTCGCCTCCCTACACAACCACCAATTGAAGAAATTCTGCTCAAGAGTATACCACCCACTTGCCTGGAGGGTGGACTCCCTTTCTTTCAGCTGGAAGAATGCATTTCCACCTCTTCCTTTGATGTACAAAGTCCTACTGAAGATCAGAGAGGAACAGCCAAAGATAATTCTGATAGCTCCAGACTGGCCAAGGCAACATTGGTACCCGCTACTGAGAAGCATGTCTCGGGCACACTCATGGCCTCTACCTCTATGTCCCTTACTTCTAATGCAGAACAACTACAAGACCCTGCATCCAAACTTGAAAACACTGCAGCTAACTGCTTGGAAAATTGCATAAAACAAAATCAACCAGATTTATCTCAGAGGGTCAAGGACATTATCCTGGAGGCTCGCAGACCCTCCACAAGGAAAACATTTTCAGCCAAATGGAAAAGATTCCTCATTTGGAGTGCAGCAAAGGGAGAAAATGTCTCATTGGCAAACATAGCACACATCCTGGAATACTTAGCAGAACTGTTCCACAATGGCATGCATCAGCAATTTCAGCAGAGTACAACATGGATCCTCCTGTCTTCTCTCATCCTCTACTCAGGCAGTTCTTGAGAGGAATCAAAAACGTAAAGCCTCCAAGGAAACCACCTCTGCCTGCATGGGATCTCAACTTTGTGCTGGAAAAATTAACACTCCCCCCCCCCCCCCCCTCCTTTGAACCAGCAGCAACAGCAGACTTACAGTTCTTATCTTGGAAAACTGCATTCCTGCTAGCAATCACTTCAGCAAGAAGGGTATGTGAGTTGCAGGCATTAATGGCAGTACAGCCTTTCCTTATCTTCCATCAGGATAGAGTGTCTCTGAGAACCAATCCTACTTTTATGCCAAAGGTGGTCTCCAGGGTATCCTTGAACCAAGCTATACATTTACCTACATTCTTCCCCAACCCACAGAACAGGGGGGAAAGACTACTACACACCTTGGATGTGCGCAGACAACTACGCTACTATCTGGACAGAACTAAGGCCAGCAGAAAAACTGACCAGCTTCTGGTAGCATATGCAACGGGAGTGCAAGGAAAAGCAATTTCAAAACAAACAATCTCAAAATGGATAGGAAATTGCATTAGATTCTGCTACTCTTTTCATGGAAAGACAACTCCTGAAAATATCAGGCCTCACTCCACAAGAGCTACAGCCACCACTACAGCTTTCCTACGAGGAGTGGCTACCAAAGACATTTTAGAAGCTGCTACTTGGAGCTCCGTGCATACATTTGCCAAGCATTATAATCTTCCTTTTTACTCCAGATCCCGAGCAGGTTTTGCAACTGCTGTTTTGCAAGGGATCTTAACTACACCATCATTATCTTAGTGCCTCCTCCCCCAGTTTGGCTATGGTATTCTACCCATATGTTAGGACTGCAGATGCATCCTTGAAGGACATAGTACAGTTTTGTACCTACCATAAATGTAGATGTCCGATAGGTATGCATCTGCAGTCAGGATTACCCACCTTCCTTCCCCTCTGTGGTATTCCTAGGGTACTTGCCCCTCTTTTAGCTACTTGCCCCTCTTTTAGCTAGCTGGGGGAATCTATTATGGTGTATTTGTTTGTATGTATATATATTTTGCTTTCTACTGTTTGGAATTATCTGCATTTATCCAAATTTAGCCTTCCTAGAGGGCACCTGGCATCTGGGGCAAGAAACACTGAGGAAAATGGTGTCGGCTGATGCCTTTATACCCCAGCAGCTATGACGTCAGGTGAAGTGCGACATCAGCCGAGGCCAGACCCAGACTTTGGAATCCGGCCGACCGAAGGGCTGCCTGAGGCAGGACAACCCATATGTTAGGACTGCAGATGCATACCTATCGGACGTCTACATTTATGGTAGGTACAAAACTGTACTTTTGTATTCTCCACCCTGCATCTTTGGGATTGTGGGGGAGGTGTTTCATTGGGTGCTCCAATTTCTTCCTTCACCTGATCTGTGGGGAAAAATACTGGTTGCTCATAGGTAATGTATGAATAGAGTAGCCATACACATTTGTGTACTCCTTACACAAGCTAATGCGCGCGCACACACACACACACACACACACACACACACCCCGTGTACCACTCGCTCACACACTCTGAAGGCGGTGATGTATCCATATTCTTAAAGGATACGCACATGTCTAGACTGGTAGCCCAATACACTGCATCCAAGATACTTCAAGTACAACTGACACTGGGTAAGATGGTGATACAAGTCATAGCCTGCTACAGAATCCCAAACATGTCCCCAACTCACTCAATGTTTGTAAGCATCCTGAAATCTGTCAAGTTCCAACCCAATACTCTCATACTGGGTGACTTCAACTACCGCCCCATCAACTGGGAAAACTATTCAAGTACCAATGTACAGGCCTAATGCTTTCTGGAATTTTAGTTCCAATGCCCTGGACCAGCTCATTCTGACCCCCATTAAAGGAAGCAACATCCTCCTCGACCTGGTTATCACCAACATGGGAGACTGTTGCTCCACACCTATAGTAAATTCCTCCGTGGTTTAAATCTGACCACAAACGGATCACCATGGAAATCTCCATCTCCCCTACCCACAAACGGATCACCATGGAAATCTCAATCTCCCCTACCCCCCACTAAAGTGACCACCCTGAAAAACTTCTCTAAAGCCGACTTTGGGCTCCTAAAAATAGAGGTGGTTAACTTCTCGGCACCCATGCCAATGGAAAATAGCTGCATGACTGCCGAATCCTACACCAATGCACTGTACGAGCATGTACACAAATGCATGGACCTTGCCATACCAGATAGAATTAAGATGCTGTCCTCCAAAAAAAGGAAGCCAATCTGATGGTCCCCAGCCATCAAACTCTACAACAGAAGGAAGAAATTGTTGCACAAAAAAAAATGAGGTCACAAGACTGGAAACCTCCCTTATCAGTCTCAACAAAAAGCTGAGATCTCTTATCCAATCCTCTAAAGCCGGCTGTGAAGGCAGAATTGTGGCCGACACCAAAAACAACCACAAAGCCTTCTATAGCTATATCTAAAACCTCAAAGGCAATACCCAGATTTGCTTTGGGTTTTTGCACAATGGCACCTCCTATACTGAGCCAACAGATATAGCCAACATACTGGGTGACAGATTCAGTGCCAACTTTACCCCCCCCCCCCCATGGGCCCTGTCACAGTACCAGAAGGAAGCCTGGTACCCACCACTTCTGCGGCACAGGTAAAAGCTGCATTGTCCAAAGCCAAGAATACAGCATCCATGGGACCTGATAATACCCCTGGCTGCATCCTACATGAGCTACAAAACGAACTGGCACCATGTGTGTGTGCCCTGTTCAGTCACAGCCTTACCTCTAGCTATGTCCCTAACGAATTGGGCAATGCTACAGTCATCCCGCTTCATAAAGGGGGAGCAGCTATCGCCCCCGTTGGCCTTTGTGGCATAATGAATTGCTGACGGGTAAAGTACAGTTTACCTACTTGGTTAAAAAAATTAAATTAAATTAAACATTGCTGCTGTTCTTTTGGGGTTGTGATGGCATGTTTGGTTATTGCAATGTGTCACCATGTTGATCACTGCTTAATATCTAGGAATTTGTGTAGTCTTGATTTTTTTAGGAGTTTTGGCCTTTCTGACTTGGAGAAATGTCATACAAGGTATAATTTTCTAGTTGTTGCTGATGTCTTGACTGATTTCTATAATTTCTAGTCTGCTTTTTTTAGTAAAAGGAAATTCACAGACAATTTGGTGTTTTGCCATGTATCAGCAGGATCTGCTATACACATTATATATGGCGAGGGGATCCAAGATTTTGTGAACCTTCTACCAACACTGTTACTTCCCAGGAGTACACCACCACACATCTGTCACGCATTATTGCTTGCAGTCTGTTCCTCCCACCTGCTGTCTTATATCTGGCCGCTGTAAGTTATTGGCTAGCTATGTTTGAAAGTGTTTTTGATCTGCATGGAAAACATGGTTTTCAAATATTCCCAATGTTCTGCTTGTCTGTTCCTTATAAAATTGTGGTTTTCTCTCAAATTGTTGAGGCTTAAGTTTTAGACTTTGTATCCTTCAGAAAATATACTCTAGTAACTTGGTGAGTATATAGAAGCATTATCTAAACTGTCCCTGATCCCCCCCCCCTTATTTTGTGACACTGTCCCTGACTCCTGAGCTAAGAGGTTGAGAGGTATGGAAATTGGTTACAGAATGAGTGACTGGAGGCTTGTTGTAAAAGTTCATTACTAATTTGAACATGTTTGCAGCTTCTCATATTTTTTGCAACACAGATTTTATCAGCTGTAAGTGGGCCTGTTTGTACGGCATATCATTTGTTATCCATGTAATGATTATTACAGAGTGAGTCAGTGTTGCCTGGAGCTGTACTTTTAATTCATGTAGCTCAGTCTGCACATTCCTGAAGTTTAATGCCCAAGTTCAGGCTGAAAAATAGGAATTAATTGTGCAAGGAATTCATTTATTTTTTAAGTGCAAGGTGAAAAGGTTTTGTTCATCTCAGTCTGAATTTAGCAGACTCGATGCAGAGGTAGGATTCTTTTGTTATCTGACTTTAACCATTTGAGTCCTAGACGTGTTTGTAATGGTGGCTAATCAAAATACTCCTGTTGCTGGGAACGTTGGATATTGGTATGCAAAAGCAAAGATTTCAAAGTGGTTTACTTCCGTGTTCATTCATCAAGAAAGCTTCAGGTGTAGCTATGTTGTACATACTTCACATGCAAAATAGTAAGCTAATGTAAACATGGTAGAGAAATAGGAAAGCTGGATGAAGGATGAGGGTAAAGATTAGCACCCTAGGGACACCATGGTATGTTGTGTGAGAGGTTGGAAATCGTCACAGTAATTGTTTCTTTTGAAGGAAGTAGTATTTTTTTTCCTGAGTAGATAAAATAGAGCAAGGCAGTGGTATGAAGAGATGCTAAACAGCAGAAGTTTCTCCGACAGGCAGTTGATGATGGCTGTAATTGGAACACAAGTACACACTTGACCCAGATGGTGGTGGTCATCCTCTCTCTGTGTCTGACACGCACAGACACACCAGCATGGAATCTGGGTAATGGGTAGAGGGATACTGTTCCTGTATTGTTAGGAGGTAGATTTTATGTGTATAATGCAAAGTTTGTCTTTTGTATAGACTATTGATGTGGAGTCAGTTGAGCTGACTGTAGAGAGAGGGGTATATGGGTAGAATGGTTGTGTGATGTCCCTTCTCTGGGCCAGTAATCAAGGAGCATGAATCCTCACCACTGACACTGGAGAGGGACGTTCACTTGGAATACAAATGGATACACCCAGTATTTCCAGATGCAGACCTCTCTGGATCAAGCACAGTTTCCCTTATGAGCACACAGAGAACACAGTCAGCCTGGGGTCTGGATTTATTTACATCTGTCTCCCTCCAGGTTCCCAATAAGGTTTCCCATTAGCACAACCCCAAGGTTAAGTCCTCAGCTGAGTGTCCAAGACAAGTCCTCCAGCACAATTTCTGTGAAGTCAGTACTTCGTGCCCTGAGTGGCTGACACACGCAGTCTTTTTTAGAAAGGGTGGCACAGATTACCTGCTCTACCAACTTTGCCCACATTGGTGGCAGTGAATCTACCTTACAATCAGTTAATATAAGGCTCTTTAAAGGGTATCCAGTTATACTGAGTGAAGTTAATATTAATACAGATGGTAATGTTGACCAAATAGCCAGGTTTCAGGAGTGGCCACAAATGGTAATGTTGACCAAGCAGCCAGACTTCAGGAGTGGCCACAGTATCACCAATAGATGTAAGAACTCTCAAAGGTTAAAATATTTTCCGATGGACTGGCCACAATGCAAAGTTTAAATATGTTTTAATAATAAAAGAACATTGTGTTTACTGACAATATGTATTTTGTATTCTCAGAGTTTCAACCACAGGAAATTTTAAAATAACACAGATACAGAAAAAATAGTTCTTAACTAGATTAGATTAGTCAAGAAAATATAGTGAGATTAAAGACTATTGTTCCCTGATCACTTACTGGAGCAAGGCAAGATGTAGGTGAGAGATCTTCTTTGTCGGGTTACAAGAACAGGCTGTCCCTGAGACTTCTGGCTCGCCTAATATTAAAGATTTTTTTTATGTACAGAATGATTCAAAACTGTGAGATAACATCTTTATGGCCTAGGCCCAGTGATTTAATTTTACTATTTCTCAGTCAGGTGGATTGAGATTAAACTCTTCTTCCAGTATCCTCTGTTGCAGTATATACATATAAATAGTTACAATAATAAATGTACTTTGCTGCCCAGATGTATATTTTAAATAGCTACAGTAATGCATGTACATTTCTTTGCTGCCCAGCAGGGCACACTGTTGATATTTTTTTTTAACATAAGCAGCTTTACAAATACATTTTTCAACACAAGCATCTGTACAAATGGCATATAATTCTTTGCAAAATTACAAAGAGCAGAGAAAATACAAGCCAACTAACACGGCAGTTAGCATAAAACTTGATTATACTTTAATACAAAGCAGTACAAAACAGACAAAAGATAAGAGCTTTCGCACAATGGTGCTTCTTCAGATACTAGACCGACCTTTGGTTGCCTGCTTTTCTTTATTCATTGTAATTTGTTTTGTGATCTCGCAGCATACTAGACCAAACTTTGGTTGCCTGCTTGTCTTTATTCTCTGCAAAATTCCAGATAGATGTGCTGGTATATGTTACACATCCACTGCCCTACTTCTGGCATAACTGGCTACCTCCTATCATCACCAGTTACACTGAGACAGAGTCAGTAGACTCCATATACAGTGCAATGGAAAATCATTTGCCCCCTTCCTGATTTTTTTTTTTTTTTTTTTGCATGTTTGTCACGCATTTAAATGTTTCAGATAATATAAATTTTAGACTAAGATAACCCAAGTAAACACAAAATGCAGGTTAAGTGATTTTATTTATTAAGGAAAAAAATATCCAAGCCTACATGACCCTATTTGAAAAAGTAATTTCCCCCTAAACCTAATAACTGGTTGTGAATGAGTCTTTCACATTGCTGTTGAGGAATTTTGGCCCACTCTTTGCAGAATTATTTCAATTCAGCCATATTGAGGCGTTTCCAAGCATGAGCCGCCTTTTTAAGGTCATGCCACAGCATCTCAATTGGATTCAAGTCCTGACTTTGACTAAGCCACTCCAAAACCTTCATTTTGTTTTTGTTTTTTTTTTAAACCATTCAGAGGTGGACTTGGTGTGTTTTGGATCATTGTTCTGCTGCAGAACCCAAGTGGGCTTCAGCTTGAGGTCATGAACTGATGGCCAGTCATTCTCCTTCAGGATTTTTTGGTAGAGAGCAGAATTCATGGTTCCATCAATCACAACACGTTGTCCAGGTCCAGAAGCAGCAAAGCAGCCCCAGTGCATCACACTACCACCACCATGTTTGACTGTTGGCATGATCTTTTTCTGAAATGCTGTTGCTTTTATGCAAGATGTAACGGGACGCACACCTCCCAAAAAGTTCAACTTTTGTTTTGTCAGTCCACAGAATATTTTCCCAAAGGTCCTGGGGCTCATCAAGATTTTTTTTGGCAAAACTGAGACAAACCTTTATGTTCTTTTTGGTCAGCAGTAGTTTTTGCCTTGAAACTCTGCAATGCATGCCATTTTTGCTCAGTCTCTTTCTTATGGTTGAGTCACTGACCTTAACTGAGGCAAGTGAGGCCTGCAGTTCTCTACATGTTGTTCTGGGTTCTTTTGTGACCTCTTGGGTAAGTTGTCGCTGTGCTGTTGGGGTAATTTTTGTAGGCCAGCCACTCCTGGGAAGGTTCACCACTGTTCCATGTTTTCTCCATTTGTGGGTAATGGCTCTCACTATGGTTTACTGGAGTCCCAAAGCTTTAGAAATGGCTTTATAACCTTTTTCAGACTGATAGATGTCAATTACTTCGTTTCTCATTTGTTCCGGAATTTCTTTAGGTCACAGCATGATGTCTTCCTTTTTGGGATCTTTTGGCCTACTTCACTTTGTCTGACAGGTTCTATTTAAGTGATCTCTTGATTCAACAGGTCTGGCAGTAATCAGGCCTGGGTGTGGCTAGTGAAATTGAACTCAGCTTTCCCAAAAATGTGATTTAACCACAGTTCCTTCATGATTTAACAAGGGGGGGGCAATTACTTTTTCACATAGGACCATGTAGGCTTGGATAGTTTTTTTTCCTTAATAAATAAAATCATCACTTAAAAACTGCATTTTGTGTTTACTTGGGTTATCTTTGTCTACTATTTAAATTTGTTTGATATAAAACATTAAATGTGGCAAAGAAATAAGAAATCAGGTAGGGGGCAAATAGTCATTGCACTGTACATGTAACTTTGTTTTATTTCTTCCTGCAGCTGTAGTAGCTTCCAACAAATATATATTTACGTTCTTTTTCCTTGCTTGCCTATTTGACCACAATGTAATCCTCCTTCAGGAGGGTCTTCCAGCTTCCCAGGGGAGTTGTGTCTTGTTACTGTATCTGGCACTAGTGTTTTTGCCTCTCTGCTAGTTAAATATTATGTTAGACGAATATGCCTCTGAGATTTGCAGATTATGCCATATAACATGTCTCGTCCCTCTACACAACTATCACCTTTTGTTTTGACTGCTTCTGTATCCAGTTGACCCATTCTCCCCTCCATGGTGTTAGTCCTGTGGCCCATTCAGTCCGTGGTAGAGATGAGAGTTTGATATTATGAAGTGGGCCCTGCCATATCCCCACTTCTGAGTGGCTTGTGTGCTACATTATAATTATTTGCATGGGTAGCACTCGTGCAACCTCGTGACTAAGAGGTGCACCCACTGTGTAGCACGTGTCTCTTTTTTTAGGAACGGGCTTTTCATGCATCAGAAAATCATTTTACGTAGGGGTTCCAGGTCCTGTGGTACTAGGAAGTTTGACTGAATCAGAGGGTTGGTTTTGATTTTGTGAAGTAGAAGACAGCTGTTCTCTACTATGGCCTCATCACTTGTAACTTACATCTGTTATTAACTTGGTAGGTTATTTCTAGTCGTGACCTCCACAGAACAGAATGGTTGGATCCATCCCACTTGCTTTCTTGAATAAATCTTTTATTTTGGCCTTTGTGCTGTGGTATTAAGCTTTTGAAGATATGACCGGTTATGTACACATGCACCAGTCCCCACACCAAAATGTTTTCCCCTTAATTTGGTCATTTCTAATCAAAAGGCTCAAAAAAATACTTTCCTTTTGCTGTATAGTCTGTGTAGTTAATGCTGGTAAGTCTATGGCCAAAGCTTACTTATGGTGCTTTAATGGCAGTCCACTTCTTTAGATTTAAACAGAATTTGGATAGATGGTAGCCGGATATTAATTCATTGGCTCAGAAACTTTGCCGTAGTATTACTTTGCATGTGATAGAACAGGTAGGTAACTAGGCTCTCCCTAGGCACATCAGGCACCATTTTTCTGACGCCAATTAATTATATTTCCTTTGTCTCTTCTTTTGCCAGTTACAATCTCTGCTGGCCTTCTGGGTCTACTCATGGTCCCATTGTAGTTTCCCATCTTGACAGAGACTGTATTTAGTCAGAGGCTTAATCCCTTTGAAAATGTAGTTCTTGTGGAAAAAAAAAGGCTGCTGAACTAAGAACCGAATGTGGATGACTTTGGGAGTGTGAAGTATATCTAACAGCAAAGCCCAGGCATTAGCAGGGGTGGAACAAGTGATTTCTAGGCATGCTCCCTTTTCAGAGAGGGTGAAGACATTCATTCCCACAGAGTACACAGTGATATCTAATGGCATCACACCATCTTGTCAACCTTCACCAAGAAATGCACAAACAGGGTTCTGCTTCCCTCAATATACCTAAATGGAGAAGGTCATTTTTTGGTTTTGTTTTTCAACCACGTGTAATTTCTGCCATGTGTTCTGACTAGATAACCTAGTGCTCTATTACAGATTTTTTTCTGTCTGGGAGCATGTTCTTACCACCCTTCCTACTTGTGAACATACACAAGGATTATGTCCTTTCCTAGTGGGTTCAAACAGTCCTAGTTCTGTAACGTCTTTGTACCAGTGTTCATTTGGTTAGACTGCTTCAGTTCACTGTACCTTTTTAATATTTATTTTTTCCTGAGCACCCCACAAGGGTGCTGTCTGATGTACTGAAAATTGTCCCCAAGGTAATGTAATCTTAAGACCTCTTCCAACATCCTATTAAATCTGTTGCTTCTTCTGTCATCCTCCTCATGCGTTCCTTTCTGTGCATTTCTAGGTGAAGGTGGCAAAATGTAGATACACTAGGTATCGCTGTTACTCTGTGAGAATGAATGTCTGCACCCCCTTTGAGAGGGAAGCATGCCTAGAAATCACTTGTTCCACCTCTCATGCACCTCCTTGCTGGCCTTTGCTGTTAAGATGGCAGCACTGAAGATGGTTCATTTGCCAGCATCTTAGCATAAGGTCCGTTTCAGTAGTGATCTGTTTTAAAAGTAGATTACAGGCACATTACCCTCTTCACAGGGATAGAGTACTAAAACAAATTCAAAGGTGGGTCTGTGCAAGTGTACAGTATAAAAACACAACAATGCAAATGGTAGAACAATACTAGTGGGCCTGCTACACCACCTAGTTTTGGAAATTACTGTTAACCAGTTTATATACATTCCATTCAGTGCCCCATAGAGGAGTGGTCCTGGAGGATCTGTAACATCTGGGTTTGGAAATTACTATTGACCTAGTTTTGTGGGCATTTCATTTATTATCCTAGAAAGGAGCGGACCTGGAGAGGCTCAGACTTAAACTTTCAGGTAGAACACTTGACAGAAAGGAATTGAGCAGTCCAAATAACTCTTTGTATCCTGTGCTTTTAGCTGCAAGCAGTACACGCATCCACATAGATGGGCCTGCTTGAAGGAGTGGTATGCGCATTCCAAGTAGATGTGCCTGCTTGTAGAGGGCTTAAGGCACCAGTTGTCCAACAAACCATTTCTAGCTCTAACCGCACAACTAGAGTGTCACAGCCTTGTTGCAAGGATGTTTTGCTTTAGGTTGTCCTTGCAGGTACCTGGCCTAAGGTGCACACATTCACCAGGTGCTGCAAACTGGACTCAGTAGGCCTTTCTTAAAATTTGTGTCACTGGTTTAGTCCAGTCCTACCTTCCAAACCCTTAGTGTAGTGACATTTTCGGCGCAGTTTTGTTTACTGAGTGTAATGGTCTCCGATGAGATAAAGTCACATGGGTTCCTAATGTAGCACCTGACTATTGAGAATAGCTTCGTTAATAAGCATGGCTCCCTTTGGGAGGAAACGAGACTTTGGTTGCTTCTCATTTTGGTGAACTTCTTTCTTGTGCTAAATAATTTCCTGCTGGTGTGAGGAGGATCCTGATGAAATGCAGTCAGCCTGTCATAAATGTACTTTTTCATCAAGGTAAAAATTTCCAGTGAGGGAGGATTCGAGAGGGTCTGCTTTCCCAGTGGGGAGTATCTTGAAAGAAAAATTTAGGATGGTGCTGTTACGGTATTTGGTACAAGCATGTCCTAGTCTGAAGTCAGTTAGCACAGAAGCAGGTAGGCCGCTCTTCACTGTTTTCACAGCATCACTCCCAAAGTGTTCAGGATTTATTAGTTGTTACTTTGGGAGGACATTTTTCCTATTATTTGCCTTCCTTGTATGCTGCTTGAATCTAGTCCTATTTATAATTTTGTACTTCCTTTCTTTACAACTTACACAAGGCATTCTGTATTGTGGAAGCTTCTGTTTTGGGGCAAAGAAATGTGAATCTGTTTGAGTGTAGACCAAAATTTCAAACTTGCACCCAGAATTCTTATGCTGCCCTCTCGCCCCGGCACCACTTCCATATGGTTTATTCCCCATATCCTAATATGTTGTAGTACATAAGTAATTTTATAGGTAGGTAGAATTAGTCGTGCATCACTTTGGGCAGAGTTTGTTTGGGTAGTTATATTTCAGTGACCACTTTAAATTTCCCATATCCTAATGTTTATTGCTGGCATATGTATACCATTTAATTTTTTGCATGTTTGTATTTTTTTTTTGTTTGTTTTCTTTTCTTTTATAACTTCTGCTGAATTTAGGAAATAGTTCATACTTCTTGCCACTGCAAATAATGTACAAGTTTTCTGTTGAACGACTGTACACAGTCTGATAGTTTCAGTCGCACTTCATATTTGAATTTGGGAGAGTTTATGCTGTTGATCTAAATGAAATCTTGCATCTCAAAATAGTGTGATATATCATGGTGTGGGTTTTTTTTTTTTTTTTTAACTTTGCTTATGTGTCTTCTTAAAGTGCTAAGACTGTGACGTGTAAGCTTGTTAACGTGTTTACACTAAATGTGTTTGAGGAAAATCCTTATTAAATGTTAATTTCTGTTTTTTTGGTTGTTGTGGTCTTTCTTGGGTTGGCTCACCATATGTAAAATACATTTTTTTTTTTTCAGGGCGGTCAGCTGTTGTATTGTATGGTTGTGGGATTTTGCTGTACAGTAGGCAGATGGAAACTGAAGACATTTAAACCCAAACACAAAGGAGCTTCCAGAGCAAAGAAGCTAAGAACCAAAATGAAATGCACCAGTGCCACAAGCCACATGACCCATCTCTCAAGAATTCCACATGGTAGTGAAATAACTTTTGTCTAAAAAAATCAGGACTTTGTCAGAACTGTTTTCACAAGATGTCACAGGTTTAAATAACCCATTTAGTAATCACATGACTAAAGTATTACCTAGGTAGTGCGTTTGCCCAGTAAGATGAGGCAAAATCAATTATTTAAAATAAAAGTGAAACACTTAAAACATTTATTTCTATTAGAATGTTACTTTATTTTTATCAACATCCCATCATTCCAAAGAACTTAATTTAAAACAGGTAGGTGTTGCCTGTAAGTTGTTGTGTCTTTCGGCTTATCCCGGTTAGGGGTCGCCACAGCGGAACTCCGATCCGCTAATGTTTGGTAGTGGATTTTTACATGCCGAGTTACCAGCCCTGACGCACAACCTTCAACGAAGGCACACCCATTCACGCATGCCTCCACACAGAAGACGCTCTAGCTGAGAATCGAACGCGACAACGTCTTGCTGTGAAGCGACAACGCTACCGCAGCACCACTACCACACACAGCACTGTAGAAGTTCTCCATTTGTTGAAATTCTTAATTTGACAGCATTTAATTTTAACACGCTATTAATCGATACGGTGTCATTTAGCCCAGGAAATTGGTCTACATTAAGCTGCAGCTGCCAAATAAGTTTATTTACTTTTATAATTAAGAAGTGCATTTTAAAAACGTTTTTTATTTATTTTTTTAATCTTCATGGACAAGTCCACTTTAAATCTAGCTGATAGTTTAGTCATGGAACTGCTAAATGGGTCTTTTAAACTTGTCACCTCTTGTAAAATGATTTGTCCAAAACAATCAGAACTTCAGCTAATAAAGTTCTTTATTTCAGTGCCTTGTGGAATTCTTGAGAGTTTGGTTAGGTGGTCTATGGCACTGGTGCATTTCATTTTGCTCTTTAGCATTTATTTATTTCACTGTCTTACGGAATTTTTGAGAACTGAAGAAATCTGAGTACAGCAGGATGAAGATAGTGTAGCAACATATTCCTTTAAGCTGAATTGCCAAATTTGATTTTGATATCCCGCTTTTGTGGATGTGTATCTCATTGTTTTTTTTTTTATGTATTTTAAATGCATTTTTACTCTGCTTATTTCCATTTTGGTTATGCAGATATTCTTATCTCTGGGTTATCCTTATAAAAGAACTTGAATTTATACATGGAAAACAAAACGTAGTTGATTAAATCAAACGGGTACATTTTTTAGGCGATTTTGAGGTGGTATTTCTGTGAACTGCTGGAAAGCTGATAGATTTGCTGTGAGTTGCAAAGTTAGATTCTACTCCAAACTGATGAGTAAATTTTTTGCAACTTAATTTGCTGTATTTATACACTTGCCTATTATTTATAGTGGTGCTGTATTGTTTCTGTGTCTTGTTGTCTCCACTGTGTTTCTCACCCACCCTTTCCTGTTCTTGTTTTGTTGTTAATCTTGAAACTGCCCGCCCCTTTTGTAAGTTTGTATTTGGATACTCCTTCTGGGCCTATCTCATTTGCTCAGTCAACTGAGTGCAGTAAGATCATATTCTGATTTCAGGCACTCCTTGTTGTTGTGTCTTTTGGCATTTCCCGGTTAGGGGTCGCCACAGCGGAACTCCGGTCCGCTAATGATTGGCAGTAGATTTTTACATGCCAAGTTGCCAGCCCTGACGCACAACCTTCAACGAAGGTACACCCATTCACGCACGTCTCCACACAGAAGATGCTCTAGCTGAGAATCGAACAGGACAGCGTCTTACTGTGGGGCGACAACGTTACCACAGCACCACCACCACAGTACTGATTTCAGGCACTCCTACTGTGTACAAAGAGAGCATTTGAGAAGGACAACCCCTGTAGTCTCTTAATCCTGCTGTGTTCCCTCCCTCAAAAAAAAAAAATATATATATATATATATATATATATAAATATATATATATATACACACACACACACACACACACACACATGTGTGTGTGTGTGTGTATATATATATATATATATGTATATATATATATATATATTAGCTGCTCTTACTGTAACTATCTGTTCAGTTGTTTTTACTCTGCACTTGTTACTGCTTGTTAGTAGCCTTCTAATTTAATGCCTTCTACACTTGTTTTTTAGTCATTTGTTAATTTAATTGCATTTAATTAAACTGTATTTGCCATAATATTGATACACGTGTGCTAGCCTGCACTGTGTTTGAATTGTATTTACTGCTGTTAGCTGCTTTTCCTGCCTTTCCTGTAACTTATCTAGTCCAGATACAGACTTGCTGTATCCAGGACTATTTGTAAGCTCCTGAGCCACCCCCCCCCCCAAGCTTTTCTGTGTTGGAGGGAAGCCTTCTAGCTTATCAGTGAGAGTGGTAAGCATGAGGTAGCCTGTCTACCACAGGAGGAGAGGTTTCTGGCCCAGAAATTGTTTATTGGCCATTTGGGAAGCTTCTGATTCAAAAGCCTGTGTTTGTGCTTGTTTCCTGCCATTCCTGTTACTTGTCTAGTCCAGGTACAGATTTGCTGTATCCAGGACTCTTTGTAAGCTTCTGAGCCTCCCAAGCCTTTCTGTGTTGGGGGGATGCCTTCTAGCTTATCAATGGGAGTGGTAAGCATCAGGTAGCCTATCTACCACAGGAAGAGTGGGTTTTGGCCCATAAATTGTAGTTTATTGGCCATTTTAGGCAGTTTTCCATCTCTTTCAACTTGCTGGCTTAAAAGCCTGCATTTGCGCTTGTTCCCCACCTTTCCTGTAACTAGTCTAGTCCAGGTACAGAGTTGCTGTATCCAGGGCTGTTGGTAAGCTTCTGAGCCCCGCAAGTCTTTGTGTTGGAGGGAAGCCTTTTAGCTTATCAGTGGGAGTGGTAAGCACTGTAGCCCATCTACTACAAGAGGAGTGGTTCTGGCCCAGAAATTGTAGTTTATTGGCTGTTTGGGCAGGTTTTTCTTCCATCACTCTCAACTTTCTGGTTTTAAAGCCCGTGTTTGCACTTGATCCCCACCTTTCCCGTAACTAGTCTAGTCCAGGTACAGATTTGCTGTATCCAGGACTGTTTGTAAGCTTCTGAGCCCCCCCAAGCCTATGTGTTAGAGTGCAGCTTTCTAGCTTATCAGTGGGAGTGGTAAGTGCTAGGTAGTCTACCACAAGAGGAGTGGTTCTTGGCCCAGGAATTGTAGTTTTATTGATCATTCTGGAAGTTGTCCATCTTTCAACTTTCTGGTTTGAAAGACCACATCTGCGCTCGTTTCCCATCTTTCCTGTAACTAACCTACTGGAAAGCACTAGAAAGCCTTATGCAAGCCTTCTAGCTTAAAAGAGAGACTTTGGAGTGGTTGGAGTATCAGTTTTCTGTATTTTCTTTCTGTACTTAACTGTTTTCCGCCTAAACGCTGATTTTCCAGCACTTGGTGATATTAAAAGCTTGTTTTTTTTTTTTTTCACATATTGTACTTATTTGACTGCCTGCACTTTTAAAAAGTTTTTTGTTTAACTGTTGTATGCTACACACTAAAGTGTGATAGCCTTTTCTGATCGCTTGTAGTCGTTTAAAGTGGTTTTAAGTGTACTTTTTACTGTTTTTGCCTTCTCTTTTCAAAAAAATTTTTTTTTCTTGTTTTCCACCTTTCTAAGCTAGTATAGTCCAGTTTTCAAGCTAGTGCTGAATTCGGGGCTGTGTTACAAGTTTCTGAGTTACCCATACCTTACTTGGATAGAGGGAAGTTTATCTGTTCACCTGTGAGAGAGGGGAACTTTGAGCAGCCATCTGTTCCTGGAGGAGTGGTTCAGCCCAGAAGTTAGTTTAAAAAACCGCGTTTGCACGATTTGGTGTGCCGGGCAGCTTAGCTTGGGTTAAATTATTCCCGGTTCTACTAAGTCTCCTCTTCAGTTTTTCGCTTGAAACTAGTCTAACTCTCAACCTAAGCTCTCAAAAAACATCCTACAGTCCAGCACTTGCTCAGACCTAATAGCAAGCACTAATATACCCTGACACTTGACTGCCCAGCAGGGCAAGACTCTTTATCCACCCCTCTCCAACCAGGCGACTAAGCAGCTCACCCTACTGTTAAAGCTTGACCAAAGGGCAACTTCGGGTTTACTCTCCAGTCCAGCAGGTGAATCTGGGTATCCTGAGGCAATGTTACAACTGCCTCATGTACACAGACAGCCCTCTCCTCCTACCACAAAACACTAACATATGCGAGAGAGGCAATTATACAGCCAAACTGGAGGCTAAGGTCTCTCCACCAAAGACTGGAACAGACAGTCATGGGGAGAAGGTTAACACTTGCACCACATCTCCAGCCTCACATAGACTTACTAAACCAGCACTGGCAAAAAATACACTTAAATACACAAAATCATATTTGGAGAGACTATATACATACCTAAAAAAGCATCAGAGCGCTCCAAAGCAGACACCCACAAAACCTGCACCTCCCGTCACAAACCAGACAACACATAAAACACAAAATCAATGTGCCGCTCAATCACAACCCTTAAGGTGAAATAACATACCTAAACACTAGTAATAGGTGACTCAGTAGGCAGGCACACTGACACCCCACTCACTAGGCTGGACAAGGAGAAGGTTACTGTTAGCTGCCTGTCGGGAGACAGAATCCGCCACATAACACAAGTACTCGGGTCACTCCAGAACAAGTACAAATATGACTCTGTCATTGTTCATGTTGGTGTGAATGAACTGAGACGTACTTCCCTGGACTACATAAAAAGAGACCTGGAAGAGCTCTCTGATCATGTAGCCCAGGCGGGTATGACCCTGACCCTGAGTAGCATCTTGCCCTCACCAAGAATGATACCTCAGTATAAAGAAAAAATGATCAGTTTCAACAATTGGCTAAGCTTCTGGTGTCATTCAAAGGGGATCCAGTGTCTGTCAGCCTGGGATGACATGCTCGACAAGCTGTGTTGCTTCGCAAGAGACGACTTGCACCTGTCACCCCTTTGCTTTCGAATACTGACCAAGGCTCTTGCTGCCCCCATAGTGCCTTTTTAGGCAAGGCTTAAAATTCAAACCCACCTCCGTAAACAGCACAAGTAAAAAAAAAAAAAAATGAGGGTTATGCTACTCAACGCCAGGAGTTTAAATCTCAAAATGCATGCGCTCGAAGCACTCCTAAGTATGGAGAACGTCGACATCTGTGCAGTAACTGAAACCTGGTTCAAGGTTCCAGAGAGCACTCCAGCACTAGGCTATAACTCATACCACACATTTCGGCCACAGAACACGGACCAGAACACAAGGAGGGAGTGTATCCATATTCATCAAGGATACCCACACCTCCAGGTTAGTGGCGCAGCATGATATCTCTGAGAGCATCCATATGCAGCTAACATCGGGCAAATCTGCAGTGCAAATTGTGGCCTGCTACAGATCACCCTCCATGACCCAGGACCACCACTCCGCCTTTCTGGAGACACTGGAAAACCTGAAGGTCCTACCGAACATCCTGATATTGGGCGATTTTCAATTACCCTACCATTAAATGGGAAAACTACAAACTCCCAGGCTCAGCGCTTCCTGGAATTTATCAACTCAAATGCCCTGGATCAGCTGGTAAACTCCCCTACCAGAGGCCACAACATATTGGACCTGGTCATCACCAACATGGGCGACAGGTGTTCCGTACCGGAGGTCAACCAGTCAAGATCAGACCATAAACTAATCACCCTGAATGTCCACACCCCACCACCACCCCAACCAAGGAAACCACAGTGAAAAACTTTTCTAAAGCAAACTTCACCTTACTTAAGGCAAAGGTGGCAAGTTTCACAGCCCCCACGCTAAAGGAGAACACTGCCCAAGATGCAGAATCCTTTACAATTGCACGCAATGAGCACCTACAAGGATGCATGGATCATGCCATCCCTAGCAAAACCAAGACTCGCTCCCCTAAGAAAAGGAAACCAGTCTGGTGGACCCCTGCAATAAATAGGTTATACAACAAAAGGAGGAAACTAGTTCAGAAAAAAGCAAATCCCAAGAAGGAAAGACATCCCTGATCAGTATCTGTAAGAAACTAAGGTCCGTCATAAAATCAACCAAGGCTAGCTTTGTAAGAAAAATAGCCAAGGATTCGAAAAATAACCAAGGATTCGAAAAATAACCACAAAGCCTTCTTTAGCTATGACAACAATCTAAGTGGCAACTCAGATATGCACTGAGCTAGTGCAAAATAGCACAAAATATACTGAACCTACTGATATTGCAAACATCCTGGCAGATTCAGTGCAAACTTCACCTTCCTCTCACCTTCAAAAGGGCCCACAACAATACCGGAAAAGTGTAGTGTCCCGGAAATCACAGAAGCACATGTAAAAACAGCCCGTTCAAAAGCCAAAAACACAGCATCAGTGGGGCCAGATGGTGTCCCAGGCTGCATCTTGAACGAACTAACCCCCCACCTAAACACTCTGTTCAACCTCAGCTTCTCCACAGGCTACGTGCCCATAGAATGGTGCACAGCAACGGTTATTCCACTCCACAAAGGAGGAGCCACAACTGACCCTGGGAACTATTGCCCTATAAGCCTGACTAGCCTGATCTGCAAGGCTATGGAGCTCATCGTGGAACTCATTAACAAAGACATTGGGAACCTCCAAACACTTGACCCGACCCAGTTCGGCTTTAAGGGCAGATTATGCCTAATAAACCTGGTTGACTTCTTTGAGACTGTCACCAAGGCCGTAGACAAGAGAAAGGCGGTTCACACAGCCTACATTGATCTCGCCAAGGCGTTCAACACCATTCCTCACTCGGGTATTATCGAAAAACTCACCAGCCTGAACATAAACCCCTACGTCACAAGATGGGTTGCCAACTGGCTTAGACAGAACTCACACTGTAAGAATAGCGGGCTCCAGGTCTGACTCTAAACCAGTCACAAGTGGTGTCCCACAAGGCTCGGTTCTGGGACCGCTACTGTTCGGCATATATTTCTCAGAAGTACAGGCAACCACAGGAGTACTATGGCTAACCATGTTAGTCTAGGACTGCAAACTGGGAGCCATAATTGACTCTCCGGCTGACACGGACATCCTTCAAAAAGGACTTACTGAGACAGACACCTGGTGTCAAAGTCATGGCCTCAAGCTAAATGCCAAAAAATGCATAGTCATCCTGTTTGGGGAAAAACAAAACACCCACGAATTACCACATAGGCGGCAGCCCCCTTAATATAGAAGAGGTAATAAGTGATCTGGGGACCCAGGTAGATAGTAATCTCTCCTTTGACAATCATATTGTCAAAGTAGTTAGCAAATCCTTCTGTGTGGCCCATCTAATTACTAAGGGGTTCGCATCTAGAACTAGAGGTTATAGTGCCCCTCTACTCGTCACTCATCAGACCCATCATAGCGTACAATGCCCCATTTGGGATGTACCTCACAAGACACTTCCAACAGCTGGAAAGACCACAAAAGCGCCTCACCAAGAGGATTACTGGCCTCAAACATATGTCCTATGCAGCCCGACTGAAAAAACTCCGGCTGTACTCTGTGACATATCGCTTACTCAGAGGTGATCTTTGCCTGACTTACAAAGCCATGTCCAACTCAGAATTGATGGACATGCTCCACCTAAAGAAATCCAAGTCGCTGCGAGCCACGCGCTCTAGTGAGCTAAACCTTGCCACAACAATAAATAGAACATGCTGGAGGGATAGATTCCTGTTACAGAGACTCCCCATGCTTTGGAACAAAATTCCTAACTACATTAGGCAGAGCCCGTCACTAACACCCTTCAAGAGAAACCTTGACGAGTGGATGGGTAACAGAAAATACACCCCTGGGATCACTTCATTGGCTCTGCTTGACAGAGGCTCAGTTAATTAATCAATGGGGCGGCAAAAGCAGACACACTCTGGCTAGGTTTATACATGCCCTCGGGCAGATAGCCTAGTACCTACCTATGATGATATTTGCAAACATTCCATTCTACAGTGTGACTAGTAAAGATAAGCTAACCCTTTCTTATGCTAGTTTAGACACATCCTTTGAATACAGTGAACGTCTGTCATTTGTTCATGAGTATGTAAGTGGTGCTTGTGAGATTAACTCTTACCTTCTCTAACCCGTATTAATGAGCCTGTTACATTCATTTGCTAACTTGGAATCAACACAAACGAACATCTGTCTTCTTTCAAGGAAATTTCATGCTGCTGAATGATTTGAAAAGATGATGGAAATTTTCAAATACCAAGAATGTTTAAGCAACTGCAGTTTTCTTTTGCAAGTAGTAGAAAATCTGGAGTCCAGACTTGCAAAGTCCCATGTTTTAATGTATGTGCCTGCTGCCTGACAAAGATTTAACAGACTGTGTAAGACTGGGGGGGGGGACTGAAAAGTGAGCTATGTCCTCAAAGTTAATAAGCATTTTTACTAAGACAAGAAAAGGGGGTCAACACATGCTGGAAACTCTCTGGCATGTTACGAGCAATTCTTTGACTGCATAATTTCAATAGATTAACTTTTAAGATAGCCATGTGCTTAAGTGCATTTTTTTTCTGCAGAATTGAACTCCCACCCCTTTTTCAACCAGCATCTTTTAAACAAACTACAGTCATTTTCGCATTTTCTCAGTCTGATAAATGACTACTCAGATACTTCTGTTGGTGTCCTGTGTAATTTACTCTTTAACCCCCCCCATCCCTTTTAATGTTTATGGGATTGCTTGGTAGTCAGTTTCCCTGGCAGTTTTGTAGGGTCAATTGCCTTTTCCATTTGTAGCTCCTCCTGTACATGTTTAGATGCTTCTTTGGCCTTCCGCCTTCTATGTATATTATGTTTGTGCTAGGTGGAATTCGATGTTATTCAACACACAGTGAAGTGTAATTTTTTTTAAACCATATGTATACGTGCATGTAATCTTTCTCTCTTTAATCTAGTGTATATATAATCTCTTCTCTTTCTCTCTACATGCACTGCATTGTGAATGAGACATAATTTTCACATAAAAGTGTATTACCAACTTGTATATGCTCATTAATCCTTTTGAGATTCTGAAGAAGGTGATTTGCTCTGTATTTTTGAGAATAGCTTTACTTTAAATTTGGTCGCTGTATTCGGTAAAGACCTTTTCTAATAGTCGCAGAACAGTTGTATATGGCCCCTTTCTGTCTTATGGGTCACATAATCCAGTCTTGTTACTAGTTCTCGAGTTCCTTTACTGACAGGTTACATAGGACACTTTAGTCTTGCAGTAGGTTCTAAAGTATGGGGGAAGGGAGTACAGCTCTGAGCGTAGGCAGAGACATACTTGGTATATGGCATACAACCTAATAACAGATGTAATGCATGAGCTGCTTTTATTTAGTTGTTTCTATATGCTCTCATTTCTATAATCACCTTTAAGTGAGCAGTAACTTCTTAAAGTAGGGCTGTGCTACAGATGTACTTTTTCCTGAAATGCTAAGTTATCTTTGCACTGAAAACTGCTGGGCATGCAGCGAACTCAAGTGCCAGCCTGATAAGTCTGTCCTTGGTTTGTATCGACATCCTCCAGCTGGGCATGAAGTTGAAGGAGATTTTTTTGTTCTTTGTTGCTCTGATGTTCACTGCAGGACTGATTTTTCTTGTGTTGCTTCTGTGGTGGTCAATATGGTAGGTCCCTTTGGCCCTCATATTGCCTGATGCCTTGCAGAGCTTTTCTGTGCCTTGCCAGAGCTATGATCACACTTCTTCACAGGATGAAGTACAGAGCTGTAGTAGTGATCGGAAAAGGTAGCTTTACAAAAAAATGATTATTGTGCCTTGTGTATTATGTATAATTGCCGTCTTGCCTGCTATCCTTTTACTGCAATGATTGTAAGTTGGGGTTTTTTTGTCATATTTTTGTAGAGTAATACTGCTCATAGAGTGATCCCAGCCTCCGTCTGATATTAACTATAATGTAATTAGACACTAAAAATGCCGCTTGACAACTAGAATTCAGAGCTGTGGTACTTGAGCCTGCATTGTCTTTTTTTTTTTTTTTTTGTCTGTAGTAGTCAATATAGCCAGTTTACTCCCCCCACCCCTTGAGCTGTGGTCATCAACCCAGGTCTCCTGAGAAGTTGCAGATCAAGGATTTTTTGTTTTTCTGTGGTAGAGCACTGATCTTCACAGACTTTTTTCCGACTTCTCTTCTAAGGAGTGGTGTCCAGTTAAATTACTTGCTCAGAGTCGCACAGTTAAGGCAATGAAGATTGGATTGGAAATGAAGGGTTAAAGGTGTTATAGCCACAACAGTAGGTCCTGGACAGCACTACCTCCTTGCATGCTTGGAGTGTATTTATTGACACTAGTGAAGTGTGGTCTAGGGGTATCCTAACTTGGACCCAAGGCAGGAAATGCTGCCCCAATGCACCTGCATGCCTAGTCGTGCTGCCACTGTAAACTCTCTTCTCTTTTCTACAAGTAGTATGGCTTCTTTCAAGCATGTTGTCCCCAGCTCCCTACCCACCCAAAAGGTGGCAAGCATGCAGAATCCTCACTCACCCCACCCCATTATGGCCAGCCCCAACAGGTACTATAGCTGTTAACCCTGGCTACTTAGGCAGTGTCAGCTCTTTAGGTGACCTAGCCAGCATCTTATTGTGTTCTTCACAATGATACAAAAAGTTTCTCAGTTCAGTTCAATATTGTTGTGTTTTTATTTTTTTGTTTAGTTTTTTTTTTTGTATTTAAATGCAGTGATACTGAGTAAATGTGTCACCAAATTGCTGCAAGCTGTTTTTGCCTTTATTCACGAAAGAGACTACCAGTGTTTAAGGGCACAGGATAGGGGGTGGAGTACATGGGTGTTAATAATTTAAATGCCCAGAAGGAGGCTGGTGTGCAGTACCCACATAGCATCTATGTAAAGAAGTTAATTGAAGCACTGTCCCAAGTATAGCAGGTGTCTGGAGGAAATGGTCATTCTACAAGCCTGAAAACTGACTAAATGTAACCCATTTCCCCAAATGTGGACTAAGGGTGGATCTAGGAACCATAGTCTAGTTACTGTGATTTCAGCTGCAAGGAAGATTAATGATAAAAATCCATGGCAAAATATTTTTCTTGCAAGAAAATCTGCTACATTTGCCTTATCAGTGTGAATTTATTGAACAACTAGTGTCAAACTAGCTTCTTGCATTTTTCTAATTAAAAGTGTGTAAGGACTCTGTGTTGATTCAGTCTGACTGAGCACAACCTTTGATACAGTCCTACACACAAGATTTCGTTTCAATGCTGGAAGGGATCGAGGAATGCAGGTAGATGCTCATGTGGGTTGAGAAATGGTTACAGGGAAGGAAGAAGACATTGCAGTGATTTAGGCAGAAGGGACCAAAGGGGAGAGGGGTACCCAGCAGGGCCCCATGTCCTCGTTTGTTGTTGTTCATCATCCTTGTCCAGTCATCAGTAAAGGACTGGATAATGGGTTAAATCTCATTGTAGTGAACACTAAAGGATGGCCAAAGGAGTAAGACAACAGAGTCACCATCAAGAGGAATCTTGGGAAGTGTGCAGGGTGTGCAGGAAGAGTACAGCTGAGGTTCAGTGCCAAAAATTTGCAAGATAATTTACTTGATTAATGGTGTTGAGGGAACCAGCTGGAGAATGAGAGAGGCCTAGGACTGCATATAACAGCAGTGATGAACCTGTGGGATTAGTGTTATACTGCTGCCGTAATAGACAGACTGTTCACGTGCATCCAAAGGGGAATAAACTTGAGGGCCTGTGGGGTATTGCTGCCTGGTTTATAGGGCATTTGTAAGTCTGCATTTGGGAGAGCTCTGCGGGCACTCCAGACAAAAGGGCAGTATACTGCTGAAGGTGGTGCTAAGGAAAGCAACCAGGTTTTGTGATACTGATGGGCAGGTATGTAGTGATTGAAGAGCTAGGACTTCAGTTTACAGAAGTGAAAAGGAATGTCAAGTGATTTGGGTCAGCAGTGGGAATTTAGCTCTGACCATGCAAAGGAACATGTCCATAAACATCTGTAGTGGAATTGCATATCATGCTTTCTCAGCCCTTTCAGTGGTCAGCCCATGGCAAATACATAGGTGGTCCAGCCGCATTGTTGACGTGACTAAATACCTTTCCAGAAGAGAGAGTTTACTTGGGGTCTCTTGCCATGACTGTTTACTGGCCCACAGAGAGGAATTTAAATTGAAGTTTGGGATAAATGAAGGTCTAGAGGCAGGGGCTTACTAGTATATTTACTAAGACAGACTAGGTTATAAATTGTGGCTGAGTTTTTCTGTTAAACATGAGCATGAACTGTTCTGCAACTTAGGAGACCATTTCTGCTGTGCAGTACTTTGCCCATAATGAGTATTTGATTCAGAGGTAACAGAACCCCTCTTTCCTCTCCAATAATTCTTCTGTACCCCTGATGATCTTCCGTTCTGAAGCACGTGCAACTTGGTGTAGCAAATGTTGTGGTGTACCACTGAAGCAGTTAGTGGTATTGATGTGGCATTTCTATCACCTCGTGCCTGTCCCAAACCTGGATAAAACTAAATTGACACTCTGGTGCCAATATAACTCTGGCTTTAGTGGCATTTTGCTGAATGCATAGAGGGGATAAAGCCTTTTTTAAGCTCTCTCTGCTTTCTTCTTGACATTGCTTACCTGAATTATTTTAAATAAAACTAGTGCCTTCTGAAAACAGAATGCTACAGCCCAGATGACCTGTCAGAAGAAGGTAAATCAACCTCTGCCTGGACAGTTAAGACTTTTTTTTTTTCTTTCACTTTAACATTCCTTGCCATTTTTAGGAAACTGGTAAAGCAATAGAAAGAAAATCGGTTTTCATGTTGCTTTTTTAACTAAATTGAATGTTCATGTTATGCAGTATTGAACTACCAACAGTTTATTGGAAAAGGAGATTTGTGGGAGTCTCAGCTAATCAGTCAGTTGCTAGTGACATCCCCTTTGCTTTCTGCAAGCTCTCTGTGATAAATGTTTTACTAAGATGTTTTGCCTGTTGGCCTGATGTGATGGGAATATCTGTACTTTGCGATCCATTTTCATGGCATAACTGTCATTAAAGAGTTTCTAATATTCCGGTTTAGTTAGTGTAGTTACAGACACCATACTCACTTTTTCATGGAAAGTTTTTATATTCCTATGCTCCAGCACTGGAAGCCATGTTTAAATGGAAATTCTGAGCTGCATTTATGCTTTTCTAGTATTTGTTGCAGACAGCCATGAAATAGTTGTTGGATTCGTCTCGTCCAAAGGGTAAAGCAGAAAAAACTTCCAGAAGTTGGACAGTTTATAGTTAAGGACCTTTATCATTGAATTATTCTGTAAATGCACACTGATCTAGAGAACCTAGCACAATATATAATTGCATGTGTAATATATTTGTTGTATGGGTGTACTGCCATTGGTTTGACTTAAGTTTTAGTTGACGAAATGTCAACAAAACAAAAGGTCAACGGCTGTGCGAGATCGACAGTTCCCCCGGTTGGAGAATATGCCCTTTCTCCAAGGATTGTGAGATCTTTGAGTTGGTATACATAATTAGCAGGGCTAAGGGGGATGGAGCATGTTTTTTTAATTTGCATTGTACAAGGTTAATCCTCTGAGCATGTGCAAAAGTGTTTAGGTTTAGCCGGTCTGTCTGGATCACTAGATAGTGTGTGTGCACATATAAAAACACACGTGCATATACCTACATGAGACATTTTTCTTAAATTTAGTGGTTGTATACACCTCCCTTTTGATTTTTCTTATATGCACGTTTCCCATAGTGTCTGTTATTTCATCCTACGGTATTTGTAAGTTAGATCTCAAAAAGCTTTCCTTTTTCAGGTGTAATCACTACACCATTCTGCAATCCTTGTATATCTAGTGGATCCCACTTTAACTGCTCGTTTCAGAACAGTGGTTTAGGGTTCATTCCAAAAACCTTTCATCTGTTACCCTGTTTCAGTTACATTTTCAAAATGTTTCAAAATGTAAAGTGTGTGTGTGTGTGTGTGTGTGTGTGTGTGTGTGTGTGTGTGTGTGTGTGTGTGTGTGTGTGTACATTTGTTAATGGTTCAGGTGGTAATCTGCAATGTGCTAGCAGTCAACTCGCTGTAGCCTTGACTATACTTTATATAGTCTGTTTTTAACCCCCCCCCCCCAAAAAAAATGATCAAGCAAACTATAAATTTCTGAATTTTTATCAATACAGAAACAAAGTTTAGATGAAGAAATTGTAGTATTCTGTTGACTTTCTCGTGCATCTCTAATAACCAGAATTCAGATCCAACTCTTAAGTACAGTTGGAACTCTTATCCCAAGCAGATGACAAGTCTTGTAGGAGACTTGTTTCCTCTTGCACACTACAGAATGCAGTGCAGTCTTCCATTAGTTGGAAATCTTAGACTGAAAACTGTGTTTGTGTGTCCACGGATGTATGTGTGTGTGCACAAATTGAATATTTCATTTGCAGAGGTGTTTCTCTGTATACAAGTTAAGTATTTTATTTGCAGATATCTGAATAGACCACTAGACCTCTTTTTTTTTCATTCAAGATGCAAGTTATAAACAATTATGTTCAAAATTCCATATTTCATGGGCTAGCTTAAAGCTGGACACATGTCCACACTACTGTTAATAAACAAACTGGGTGTAATTAAGGAACAGATACCAGTGTGAGCTTCAAGTGTGGACTTGAAGAATAGGCTAACTACTAAATTATACTAAAGTTAAACAACCGAATACCCCCCCATTTAAGTATGACTTGAGTGAGGCCTGGATTGGGTTGCAATCTTCAGATAAGTTGTTTGAACTTGAAGGCATTGAAAGTTTGTGTGTATTCCTCCCTCCTCACGTGTACAAAGGTCTCCTGTGAACAGCAGGTTAGTTACCTGCTAGGCGCACACTGCCTACGGAAGTCATTAAGCACTACCATGACTTCATTACAGTCTAAACAAAGCATTGTGTGGTCACTGAGACTGAAGGCTGCTTTAGTTTTAAACACTGTTCACCACTTCATAGTCACACAGTTAATGCTATGGGTTCTGTAAAGGTGGAACTAAACCTTATGCATTGTAATGCAGTGAGCGGTGTTGCCTTTCTTTATTCTCTTATTTGTGACTTAACCTCTTATTTGTGGCTTAACAGGATAAATATCCTATCAAACTCCTTGACCTCTTCCAATACCGGTGACTTTCCTCTCACTCCTTTTGTGCTTGTGAAGTTTTCTTTCTGCACTATATGCACAGCTAGTTTCTGTCTTTGAATGGAATTTAGGTAGCCTAGTCATATATTCTGTTTGGGCGGCCGTGGTGGTGCAGCATTTAGCGTTGCTGCCTCACAGCAAGAGGTTCTCCGGTTCGATTCTTGGCTGGGGTACCTTCTTTGTGGAGTCTGCATGTCCTCCCTGTGGTCGCGTGGGTTTCCTCCGGTTGCTCAGGTTTCATCCCAAAGACATGCTATAGGTGGATTGGACACTCTAAATTGGCCCTAGGCATGAGTGGAAGGTTGGGAGCCGGGCTGGCAACTCGACACCGTAAAACTTTACTCCCAATCATGAGCGGGCAGGTGATCCGTTGTGGCGACCCCTAACCGGGAAAAGCTGAAAGAAGAAGTAGTCTATATTGTTCTGTTTACTGTCTGTATTTTTGTTTTAGTGTGTACCTTTTGTGTTTTTTTTTTCCATGTTGTATGTCCCTGTTTCTGTTGTATTCTTGCTGGCCTAATTTCCTGTCAGCATTTGTGTGTTCACCTGAAGTCATCCTTGGTACGTTAGGGTTTTGTGCCAGGTAAAATCAACAAATAATTATAAAATTGCACATTTTAAAATGAAACTGATCAAATTTGATCTGGGTATGCACGTGTGTTTTGTTTTATGCATCTTTCTTCAGTAGAGCTGCGTATGTCACTTGGGACATCGGAATGACCTCAGAGAACTAGTGATTCAAATACATAGTTTGCTGTTTGTGGACTGTGCAGGAAAAGACTTTGAAACGGAGTTCATTTCCTCTAAAGGATTCCTTTCTAGCTCTCGTACGTGATACTGGAAGAAGCACAGAGATTATATAACTGGTAAAAGTGATGAAAATCTTTACTTTGGGCTGGTGTAATTTTCAGGCAACCACTAGCTATTGCTGGATAAGTAAATGGACAAGGAATTAAATCATGAAATGCAGGCAGTGTGTAATAAAGGCTTTTAACCTGTTGTCCTGAATGCGATGACAGCAAGCTCTAGTTGTGTGTGATTCAGCTGATAAATTTAACACAGACAGTACCGTCAGGCACCCTTGAAGATGATCACAGAAAAAGGCAGTAGTAAGTACTCCATGAAAGGAAAACTGCAGGGAGCTCTAATTGTACTGTTGCATTCCAACGCTCATGGTCTGTTTGCTTATAAGAACAGTATGAAAATCACCTCGTTGAGGTCACTTAGATGCAAGTGATGACAATGTAGAGAGGTTCAAGACTATACAAGAGTCAGAGTGGCTGTTTTGCATTTAAGAGCAAGTAACTGAAACTGCTGTTAGCATTCGTATTAAGTCTGTAAGGAGCTGTTGTAAAGTAGAATTGTTGTGCTGGGCATACAGTTGTGTTCCAGCTTTTCTGTGAACTTTAGAAAGACAGCACATCACCAAGGATATCCTGCAATCCTGTATGGCAGTGTTAAACTGTGAGAAATGGTTTTGGGAGAAGTTACCGCTTGCTTGGGTATCTATAAGTTCTGTCAAGTCATGCTGCCACCTGCTGGTAGAGTTTCCAAATTTGTGAGCTTCTAACATAATTTCACTTTCTTGCTTGCTCCATTTTTAATACTTTTAAGCCTTGCAGGCACAGGCTAGAAGCACTGAGTAATTTGTATCTGCTATTGTCCAGGTTTCTGCTGAATGCTCATCATTTTTCTGTTTTGATTTGTTTTAAACATTTTGAGCATCAGCTCTGCTTCAGTTTAATTCATCTTTTCAGTATTTTTCTTGGGCCTTGGTTAGATTAGCCTACCAGGTTGGATGGACTCCAGTATTGTTTGAACTTGGCTTTTTTTTTCTTTTATATTCTGTTTTCTCTTAAACCCTGTTTGCATTTTAAATCTTTGACTGTTTAGGTGGTCTGTATTGGCTTTAAAGCTAAATTTAAGATCATATTTATTACCATTTTTACCTTTTAGTGGCACATTTAACTTTATTGATATAGTTAGTCTTGAAAGGTATAGTCTACTTTCCTGAATGATCTGAGTTGGTTTTCATGCTGAGTGGGGTTAATTTGGACAGGGGGTGAGGAAAGCCCTCACTCTTTGGCAAGTTCCATTCTACAGTCTTTTACATCCACCTGAGCTACCACCGACTCAGACGGGACTTTTGGTTTAGCATCTCATCCAAAGGACAATACTAGTGAAGCACTGCACTACACTACTTTAAAAAACTGGGACAATAATCAAGCATCTGGTGTTGGAGTAGAACCCTACAGCCTTCTGTTCTCTCTGACACCCAAATCTAGACTTCTTCATGTTGAACCATTGGTTATATTCGGTCATTGTCACTGCTTTTTAGCACTTCCACTACTACTTTTTATAACTGCAATGTCATCTTGCCTGATTTTTGTATGACGAAAATCAGTTGGGGAGTTGCAGAAAACCGCACACCACAGAAACACTTTTTTTTTTTTTTAATCCGTGTAGTTTAGCATGCAATTTCATTTTATCCTAGGGTGGCTACCATCATTTTTGTTTTACAGTCTGTGTTGCTTCTTGTGGTATATACTCTGTCTGCATAACATTACATCTGAGTCTGTATTCTTAGTTGTCCAGTCTTTCCAACTCTGAGCGAGCGAGAGAGTAATGTGATTTTTCATTTCTTTGATAGCCTCTAAAAAGGATGCCTGTTTAACCTTTTTCGTTAACCTCCTGTGATTTATTTCATTGAGTGTATTTTTAAACAAACCAGAAGCCATATCCATTTTGATAAGTGAGCTTTCATCATCAAATTTTTTTCTGCAACCTCTGAAATAGTTGTTAAGGGTTTAAGGGGTGAAGTCCTCTATAGTTTAATTTTTTTTGTCCCACTTGACAAAAAAATGGCAAACGTCCATTTGTGAAGAGAGGCTCTGAGCTGTGATTTTGATTAAAATGGGTAAACAAGATGACTCTCATCTCTCTGAATGTCTTGCTGTGTCCAATTTGATTAGAGTGCATATGAATATACTGTATTAAAAAAAAAAAAAAAATTCTTAATTTATGACAAGACTCCTGTTCAACAGTGACACAGACAACAAGGCAAAGGATCAATGTAGTATATATACAATGAACAGTTTTGTGTCACCAGTCCTAGAAGGGAAAATAAACTGTTATTGAGAACTTTTCACAGTAAAACTCCCAAACTCCAGACTCTGACCAAAGATCAGGATTGAACCCTGGAATCCTAGTAAATGTAAGGAAGAAACCTTACAACTGTACTGTGTACTCTAGACTTATTGAAGTGGTAGTTGGGCTTCTGTTAAAGACATGGCTTGTGGGTGACTGCATAACTAAAGTATGTATATTTAGTTTAGAGCACGTGTTGTGTGTGTACTGTTGATAGGCCTTATAGCAATGCAATGAATACCAACTTCAGCAGCTAAGTACACTGCCTATAATACACTTGCAGCAAATAGGGCACTCCAAGTCCGATATCTTGCACTTAGAAATTTAATTTTGCTAGTGAATGCAGTGCATCCAGTAATACAATCTTAAAGTAGAAGTGTGAAGATTTAGTAGGCGACATTTCTTAATGATTACTTTTCAAGTTGCTTGGCAGATCTGGCCTAGCCAATAGCACTGCATCACTTAACACAATATGTAGCTGTAGAACTAATATTGCTAGTAATTTAGCTTATCTGGTGCTGATCTGCATGGCCTTGTTTGTAGCAGAATTCTGCTTTCTCACGTATAGCCCACAAAGACTCAACATGGCCTAGAAAATGTTCATGCGCTGACCAATCCTACTGCCTTCAGTCTCTGTAATACCTAATGCTGGAGATGTATGACGTCTGATAAGATTTTGACAGCTGATAGAGACGGATTTGGTCATAAAATATGAACTCTCATCTTTTAAACTGCTGATGAAAAGTAGACGAGAAATTCAATGAAAACTTCCACATAATGTAAACTGCATTTCCAAAATTTCAGCATCCCCCAGTAATATAACATCCTTTTTCAGTCTTCTTCCTTTGAAATTGTGCCAACACATCATTGCACTGTTTAAGGTCTTCTTATCAGCTGCCCCCATAAGTACCCTGCCACTAAAAATACTTAAGAAAATTTGAGCCCAGATACTTGAATGTGTAAATAACGTTGGCTTGCTATTGGATACATAGCATAGCATAGCGTCTGCAGAGGTTCAGACCATGACAGCCTTGTATACTGCTCTATTGTATTATTCTGTGTATGATGATATCTGTTTTTAATTCAGTTTTGTAGCTGATATCTAAAGAAGTAATGACCGGGTTATACTCTGCATTGATCAGGCCAGTTATTGAGTACACTGCTTCCTTTGGGATGTAGCTCACTGAACTTATTTAACAGTTAGACCCTCCCTAACAGATCCTAGCCAAGCAGGATCACAGACCTGATGTTCCTGAGCCATTAAGAGGCCGGAAGCTGCGTCCTTTTATTTAGGACATTTGAGGGGAGATCTGTGTCGCTTTGCCATTAGAAACCTGGTTGTAATTGACCTCCTATATCTCTGCAGGTCCCATTATCTCTGCTAGAGCTATAATCCATGATTTAAATCTTCACCAAAACATAAATAACTTGTGGAAGTCTTCAAAAATGTTTCATAGATTCAAATTGAGATGAGAAAGGAACAGCTGTGTAAACGATTATCCTGCCAGACATTAGCGTGTGCGTGTAATACAAAAGTTGGAAATATATTAAAAAAATATCTTCTGTGAGAACAATAGCTTTCTATCAATGGCTACATTATCCTTATTTTGGAATGTAAATGACCTTATAGGTATTTACATTTCTTAATACAATTTGATACTATTTTTTGTCTAGTACAAATACCATTGCAGCAGGAGGCGCATTTGGAAAGAAATAAGCATGTGAAATTGACAAGGGATTTCTGGATGGATATTTGGGAGTAATTACACTGATTGCTAGAGGGGCTACAAACTTCCAATAGTGATAGAACAGAAAAAAAAAAGACCATAGTGGTAGATTTGTGGTAGTAAGAGGCTGCTGGCAAGGGAGGATTACACTAGTGTGTATTTATATTTCAGTAAAAAATAGTGTTGTGTTATGGATCTTAATGACATTTTGAGAGAATCTGTCAGCTTTCAGCAGGGAATATTACTTATAGGTGGGGACTAGAACTTAATTTGCAATTATGTGAATGCTTAATTTGCAATTATGTGAATGTATCGGGAAGTTAGAAGGTGAAGTATAATATAAATTTTCTTCACAAATTACCCTCTTGGAAAGATATTTGGTATGGAAGATGTGAATTCAGGAGTAGGAACTCTGACATAATTTATGTATTCCCCAAAGTACAATAACTGGGTAGACTAGATAAAAATGCAAATGTTACTGTGAAATATATAATTTAATTTAAAATTTCAGCACATATCCAGTGAATATTGTAGGTAAAGTACCAATAAAAATGCAGGGTGATGAAGTAAATATGAGCCACTAGTGCTTTCACAGAGGGAAATTTAAGGCATGGGCAGTGGGAATTATTCAAAAAATTAAGGAATATATCAAGTTATAGCTAATGAATGGGATAAAATGAAGTTTAAAAACAGGGTATAAATATAAATGAGAGTTAAGAAATAATTGGAATTATTTAGAGAGGCTAACAAAGGTTAAACTATTGCAGAATAAGGGGAATCTCTCTGAAGAAGAAGAGGCACAACTGCAGAGTGCTAAAGAGAAAATAAGGGAGTATCTCTGTAATATGCATGAGTTTAGAAAGATTGCCGTTAAACAACTATTTATGATAACGCCATAGTCAATCTTTTTGTAATTCTGTAACGATTTTGGATCTAATTTGCTTGATTTGTATTTGTTGTGGTGTTAAGCTAATCTTCTTGTCAGCTGTCTTATTACATTGTTTACTTGAACTGTTCAGCATGTGTTCCATAATGATCATGGGTTTTTGGCTGAAAAGGATTTGATGACCCATCTACATAATGTTTATTTTACCCATGAGGGAAACATTTTACCCATGAGGGAAGGTTCATTTGCTGTGTTTGCAGATACTAATGAAACTTTCTATTTAGGTTGTGATACGGGCATTTCTAAACTTTGTGTTGGCTGTTGTTCTATGTTACAAAAGATATTGGTGAAAGTGATGTTTCAAGGACTCTGGTGGCTGACATGGAAGCATTCCACGGTTACCTTTTATAATCTTTAGTAGCAGCTTAGGTGGTAAATGGATACTAAGAGAGCTTTGCCTGTTTCTCTAGTTAGCTTCTGAAAGTACTGCCACATAACCTTTTTCTAGTTTGGCAAAGCAGATGCAAGTTTAAAATTGGTCACTAGCAATTTGTGTCATGCATGCTGCCTGGTTCTAATAGGTACTAACCATAAAAACTGCAGGAGTAGTGTGATCTCTCCTTTGTCATGCAGGCGGAGACCGAAAATCCTTTCAGAACTGTCACAAGATGTGAAAAGGTAAGAAGGATGTTGTGGCATTCATGATCTGTGTTAGGGACAAATGAAAAGGAGCACACACAAGGCTACTGACGAGTTTCTGGACTTGAAGCTACACCTAGATGATATTTGTAGGAAAACAAAGTAACTTGGGGATGAGGTTAACTTCATTTCAGGTGGGGGTTGTTCTTGACTGTCTTGTCATTTGTTGATTTATGTTTTCTCCTTTTATTTATTTTTAGTCTTATTATAGTTATGTAACAGTGAAAGGGAGATTTTTCTAAGTGGCTTCAAATTGTAATGGGACTGACTGCCCCGAGCATTACTTTGGAAACTGCAGCCTGGTTGAGTCTCCGCTTCCATTTGCCACTGAAATTGATTGTATAAAAAACAGTGTAATTAAAAAGCATGATGCTTGCTTGAAGCTTGGGTGAAATCCAGAAGTAGAAAATGTTATTTCTGTAAAACTCCAGCCTCTAATCTTTCCAGAACATGAGCAAAACAGATGAGCAGTTAATGCAAAGACAGCAATCATGTTGTAATCTGTTATTATTGCTACTGTTTATTGTGCTTTTAAGTAGACTGTGAAGCTTATTTTTGATCTGGTGGGTAAGGGTAGTGTTTGACTGTCAGAATTACATGGCTTGATGTTGATGATCCATCAGTTGTGAAAATAAAAACTCTCTTGAATATTTAAGCAGCGAATTATGAAAATTGCCCTTGCACAAGTGTTGTGCAGAATAGCACCCCCACTAATGGGATGTGCTGCCTCCCAAGCCCTTCTGAGTAATGGGGGAAAGTTGTGAGGCACAATATCATATTTCAACTAAGGATGTGTGGAATACGTATAATTCCAATAGTCATGATTATGACCCTCTCCCCCGCCAGTACATTTCCTGCAGCCTTTTTGCACGGCATTTCATTGAATTTGTTTTTGATAAATTGACCTAATCAGTGGTTATACAACCAAGTCTGTGTTACTGGCAGATGTCAATTGAATGAAACAATACTATGTAGTCTTAAAATCTGGGAGAAGAAATTCGTAGTAAAACTATTGTATGCTAACTGCATTGAACTACATAAACATTACATACCTTGCTCAATGCTAAGGTATGTAATGTTTATGTAGCTTCCAGGTTTGTGTTGTCCTCTGCAAAATTATACAAGCTGTGTTTAATCTTGGAATGGGATTGATAAACCAGAGTAAACCTAGAATTACTCTATTAGTGCGTGTTTATTTATGCTGTCTGTGTGTACTTTATATTGCTTGCTAATATATTCTGTTGAGTGGGGACTCGTGCAGTCAGTGTTTCTACTTTTTTTCCCTCTCTCTCTTTTGGTTTGTGCTAGTACTGAAAGTGAAGAGAAGCAAAAAAATTCAGGGGCAAAAGGGACAAGCTGTTCCCACAATTGAGCATTCTCTGATTGTTCCGTTAAATCAGCTGGTAGTGTAGTGGAATGCATGAATAATGCCTGCATGCATTTGTGCCTTTTTCACGGTGCTCTCAGAGCAACTGATTTACTTAAGGTCACTAAGGAAGCGGTATGCCCAGTGGAAACTCATTCTTACTGCATAAGTTAATGACCCTAGAAAGACATGTCCTAGGGCTCACTCTTTCTCTAAGATATAAATCCATTCCTGTCTGCATTTTTCTCATTTTTGTTTCTCCTTCTTATAAAGCAGATTTGTGCCTTTTTGTTACTTTTTTTTCCTTGTCTGTCAATTCTGCACTTCATTCCACGCTGAAAGGCATTCACTGAGATTCTTTGCCCTATGAACCTTTATCAACAGTGCCCCAGGCAGTTTTCAGTGCAGTTTTTTTTTTCCTCATTTGAAGTGCTATTAATAAAGCCAAAATTAGCTGAGTAGAAGTAATGAACACCATAGATCCCTAGAAGTGAATACCTTTCCATGGTTTTATTGTTGTTGTGACATTAGTCTGTTACAAGTAATTGTTAATGAACACTCCGTCACTTCTTTTTAAATATCCAGCACACAGCTCTTGGACAGAAACTCTTACAAATGACCCCCCAGTAAAGTTCATAAAGTAAGCGTTGGCATCCAGGGTGCTCTTTTGACTCTGAGATTTACTGTGTACACCATATGACTTTCAGATACTTTTTTTTGCTTTGAAAGAGCCATGTTCAACTAACTCTTAGAACCCTTAGAAACTTGTTGCTGCTTTTGTATTTCAGTCCAGTGTCTGCTGTCCTACTGTTACCGAACAGCACAGACAGCATTTAAAATTTAGCTCTCACCATTTCTAGTTGAAAACAGAACAGAGGCAAATGGTGAACTTTAGTATTTTTAAGAAGAAAAATGAGAACTTTTGTTTAGGGTTTTGAATACCTGACTAATTAGGAGTACAACTTTCATTTTGATTGCATTTAAAATGAAGCAGCATTAAAAAAAAAAAAAAGAAAACAAAAGATGTATTTATTTTATTTTTATTTTGACATTTGTTGACCGGATTAGGCTGATTCAGCAATATTCCTAAAATGTATTCCCAGAGTTTGAATAAAATATTAGAGTCCAGTGAATTTTCACACTGTTTGTACCGCAAGTATTTTACAACCTGTAGTTAACTTGGAAGTACCTGAAAAGTCTGACTCAGAAAATCCTGAAAAGAAGACTAAAATATGCCTCGTAACCAAGCAGTAATGCCCAACAAAGTGAGTGTTAACAGGGAAATAGAAATTTCAGGGGTGATCTGAGGCAGCATTTGGCCTTGCAATCCAGTAACGTCCATTATTTCCTGGTAATGCCGACCCTGGAAAGCACTATTGCACCTGGCACAAAACAATTCAACACCCCGTTATTTATCTGTTAAATTGTTTTAAATTTTAAGTATTCTGTGCGTTTTTGTATATGTTTGTAAAATATTTAATTTACCTAATGTTTGAAACTTGTTGTAGCGTATGTAATTGTTGGAAGTATTTTACATCTGAAATATAAAGTATGTAAGTGTTTAATGTCCTCAGACGCACGCACAGGAAAACTGTTATACATCCCTATAGACAGGCACCATACTCTATACACACCTGCAGAAACACATGCACAGAAACATACAGATATGCCCAGAAATTACAGCCACCTTCTTTAACTGAGTGCACTTTAGATACCTCATTGTGTGATCTAATAAATGAAGAAAGCTCATACAGTGCTAGGAACTGCAATCCCCCTACATTCCTTTCTGCTGTCTCTTGAAAATATTTTATTTTCTAGTAAATCTGTGATTATTACAGTCAGTGAAGTCAGATATAGTTTCATATTTGTTATTGTGCTGAAAATGCATGTCATTGTGGGGATTAGGGTTGTGTTTAAAGTTTTTTGAAGTGCTTAATCAAAATGAACATAAGTTACAATTCTCCTATGAAACCAATAGAAACAAGATCAATTTTCTAGATCTAGTTTTGTTTGAAAAGGATATGAATATTGAGTTTAAACCATTTAGGAAGGAAACTTCAGTAAATTTGTTCCTACATGCCACTAGCATGCATCCTGAGCATTTAATAAAGGCCCTACCTTTTGGGGAATTTAAAAGAATTCGGGACCACACCAGTATTAAGGAGGATATAGATGCAGAACTAGATATAGTATTACATAGATTATTGGATAGAGGATATGAATATAATACTTTATCTAAATGTAGAGATAGTGTGATCAAGAACATAAAATTATCTAACAGAAGGGACAACAGTGTGATGTACTCTGATAGAAAGACAATCAGAATAAAGGATAATGTTGAGAAAATATTTTTTATAACTAAATTTTCTCCTTTTTCTAAAACATTAGTCTCTTTAGTTAGAAAATTCTGGTATCTTATCTGTGAAGATGATAATATTGGTGCATTGTTCCCCAATCAAGTGAATTTCTCCTTTAGACGGGGAAAGAACTTAAGAGAAATTTTGAATAATAATTTTGCACAATCTATTACACCTATTCCTGTGAGGTTGGGTACTTTTGCTTGTGGCTCATGTAGTATATGTAATAGAGCTATGAATATTGATATTATTAACAATACTATTCATATTTCTAAACATTTCTTTAATTGCAAATCTACCAGTGTAGTATACATAATAGGGTGTTCTTGCAAGGACATTTGGTATGTGGGACAAACTAAAAGGATGATAAAAACTAGAATTCTAGAACATCTTAAGGACATTAGAAATTTGAACGTCACTAGTCCTGTTGCTAAGCATTTTTTGGATGTGCATGATGGTTGCAATAATAGTTTGAGATTTAGTGTATTGGGGAAACCCTCTATTCATAAGGGAGATGACATAATAACTAAACTCTTGGAATTAGAAACTAGGATGATAATAAAATATAAAACTTTAAAACCATTTGGTCTCAATCAAGAGCTGGGTCTATAATTAGCATATAGAAGAGCAATTTGTGCACATTATTTATATTGTTATTTATCCTGTATGTAACTTGTTTGTGCATATATTGGGTATATATTTTTATATATACATATGTACATATCAAAGAATTTATATGTGCTTTTGATCTACTGAGAGCGAATTATGTAATTGTTGAATTAATTATATATTTGATAAATTATGCATTATAAATAGTAAACAACATGTTATTTTTTCATTTTGATATAAAAATTATTTAAAATTTATATTTCATTGATTTTTAATGAAAGTAATATTATAAAATCTATGTATAAAGATTCAAATCTTGACAATAGTTTAGATATACTATTATAGGTAAATGTCTGCATCTTATTTAATGTTGAAGCAAAGATCACTTTAAATTTTGATGTCTAATTAAACTAATTGGTAATTTAACAATTAGTTAGTGATATAAATAGAGCTTATTTTCAAAGCTGTAATGTGATCCTTTGAAGGCGAATGGCCGAGGTACCAGATCGTTAATAAAGAACGTTGGTGGAATCTGACTGTTGGTGTGTTGCTGAATAGCTTTACTGGAATCTGTATGTGTTTTGCTGTTGTGTTTAAAGTTTCTCTGATTTTATGTCTTTTTTTTGTCCTGCTGCTGGCTTTGAGAGTTCTTGCTGCAATAAGTTAAGAGCTATATGATGAGCTACACATTTACTGAATTTCTCTCCCACACCCCTACTTTGCTTCTTTTATTTTTAAAAACCCTTGTTACCAGCAAAGCCACTTTACAACAGCTGCCACCATTTTTGTGCTTCACAGCAACTTGGGGTATCTGTGTGTATAATGCAACCATTTAGCTAGCAGCAACCCTACTTAAAGGTACTGAAGCTTTGGATTTGGAATATGGAAGTTAAGTGGGATGTGGGAGTGGGAGAATGAAGCACCCTTACACCATGGATTCATGATGGTCTGTTTTTACTGTTTGAAGAAAAGGCAGACTTTTTTTCGTTTTTTGTGGCTTGGAGCCATGTTTGCTTCAGGTGGTAGTAGTGGTACTTCACAGCTATTGGTTTGTTAGTTCACTTGTCAGCTGGATTCTTTTTCTGTGAAGTTTGCCTGCTTATTTCATGTGGATTTTCTCTAGGTGCTCCATCTTCCTTCAGCATCCAAAAGATGTATGAATGAATTGGCAGTCCTCCAGACTGCCTGCAAATAAGTCTGTGTCTTACAAATGTCTGGCACTTCATTGTTGACTGGGGTCTGTGCTTTGCACCCGCTGAGTGCCAAGATAGGCTTTTGTCTGCCTCATCTACTTGAATCGTATTAAAGAGGTAATTGGAAAATTAATGCTTTGAATGTTTTTTGGAGATAATTTTTGGCATAGTTTTCTGCATGTTGATTACAGGCCTACGTTACGACAATGCAAAATGCCATTATTTTGAAGTCCAGCATGTAATAAAATCAGTATCTGTGTATGGCATTTGCTTATCACGGTATTGCATTTTGGCAGAAAAGATTGCAGCCTTCCTGAACTGGGTAATGAGGGGAGGTTGAGGTGTTAACTTCCTTGGAGGGGAAGGTTTGCAAGAGTTTGTTTCGTGATGAGCAGAAATGCAAGGGAAGGGTTAAAAGTAAGTTAAAATGGTACAGCTTGCAGATCTTACACTGGATTTGGGTCGATTGCACGCTTTCCTTTATTGTACGCTTTCCTTTAGTGGAAGCCTTGCATACCTCCCGTCAAATACAAGCCTGAAATACCCTTCAACTGGCTATAATGTTTGGGCACCCATTTCTGGCTGAAATGTTGCTGTATTACTATTGAGTTTTTACATAAATTGCAAATAGGTGTCTTTAATCTAGTAATAGTATTGATAACTTGTTTAATTAAGTAAATAGATAAATAGCTGTTTCTTTCCTGGCTCCATAATTCTAATAAGTCATTTTGAGCTTGGCAGCCTTGTGTCTTCTTCAGAATGTGTTGAGCTTAGTTGGATGCACTTGAAATATTTATTAACATCTTCTCGACTCTCTTGTAATGTGCACATGGCATGCCCACATGTTTATTAAAACAGTTGTGTGAGGTATTTTTTAGAATGGTACTTAAGATGCCGTTTATTTTGTAAATTATTTTTGGTCCAGTCATGCACATAAGACACTCAAGTTTTCAGTATGTGACAAATTTGGGGGTGCATCCTAGTGCAGGAGGAGTACCACCTCATGAGCCCCCCACCCACAAGAGTCCATTTTTGTGCTACCGTCCTGCAACCAGTGTGTGTCTTGAAACAGCCAACAGTTCATCTTTCAGATGTAAGGTGTAGCTGAAGGCCACATTCCTCCTTTCTTCCTTCCACTCTCTCGTCTTTGTTTTAACTCCAGTTACTCCATTGTTTATAAACCCTTCCCTGTGTGCTTTTTCACTTTGGTATTTCAGGGAGGAACTAAAGGGGTACTAGTTTGCCGTGCCTAATGCAGAGCAGGGCTATTGGTGCTGGGATAAAATCCTTCCTGTATTGTAACCAGAACCTGTATCTTGAAGATGTATTATCATGGTGACCTACGTCTTGCTAACATTGTCTGCCAATACTGTAAGGCAAGTAGGGAGTGAATTGTCATGTTAAAGAATAATTAATTATAACAGGCAAATATGGAGTTTTTTATGCAGAAAAAAAATTACAGGTGTAACCTAAGTGAAGCAAGTATGAAATGTCCCTTTAGCACTTGTGGGATCATTTAAACCATAAATTTTATGTCCTAAGTTTAATTTCCTTATTAAATTGAAACCGTGGACAGATCAGCAAGTGGGTCCTTTTCAACCCATTCACGTGTAAATGTAACCACAAACTATTTTTTACTGTTCAGCCAGACGCACTTATTTTGAACATTAGGAGTACTAGTTGCAGTTCAGATTAAGGTAGAATTTAGGGTAGATGGAGCGAGACTGTAAGGAGAGGAAGGTGGATGACATTCTTTGGGAGACCAAGGATAAGTGAAAGTTCATTGAATTACAGTGGTGCTCTTAGTACAAGGTCCATTGAACAGGAGTGCAGCTTGTCTATCGAATTCTAGTTACTGCAGTGAGATAATGGCTGTAAGAAGGGAGACAACAGTTTTGTGGAGCTGAAATTAATTCTGCTGATTTTGTATGATTTATTTTGAGCCTTTTTGTCTCTCTACCCCCCAAACCTGTCATTTTATGTTTTTGCTTTGTTTTTTCTCTGGGTTTTAGCTTCTGTCAGATGTGAGGGCGGGAATGACCAGGTAGTGAGGGAGACCATGTCCAATTTAGGCTAATTTTTGTTTGAAATTTGGAGTTTTCAGAGAATATAGTTGTAGTAGAGGATGGCCTTTACAAAGTAGCTCCAGATTTTGATGGCAAAAGTTAGTAAAGATAAGTCTGGAAGACAAGTTGGAAACTCAAAGAAGAAAGGCTATTTCAGGCAAGTCATCTTTACATTCTCAGGCTGAGCTACAGGCTCGTTTGGATATACCTACTACAGAGGAACTGATTCAAGACACTGGTATGATGAAAAATATTGAAATGCGTATTAATATTCCTAAGGGAAGTGAAAACCTGGGCCAGGGAGGCATATAAATTACTTCACAGCATTACTGGAAACTGTGCAGTGTCTGTAGCAGATCATAATGCTGATTTTATGCATATAGTCATTTGTGAAAGCTTGACATGGTCTGCAAAGATGCATTCCATGTATGAAGGTCTGACGTGAGTATTCTGATCCAGTATTCGGTTTGTTACTTAATGGTAATCTTGTGGGTGCCCAGGAAAAATGGTTAACTCTGTCCAATTCCCTGTTTGAATTTAGACAAATTACTAAAGTTGCTCAGGTAATAAGATTGTTCTTACAAACTGTAAAAATTGATGGTTAGCTCAGGTAGTAAGATCCCAGATTGGTAACTTACATAAAATACAGAAATCTGAAACCTAGGCAAGCCAGTGGGCTGTTAATAGCAGCAAGACCACAATGAAACTTTTGTCGTGGAGTTTACGTAGATTAGTCAGAGTCTTGGTTCATGTTTCAGTGCAAGGAAACATTGTGGTCACAAAGAAAAACCCTCTTAACTGTTAAGCACAAGTGAATTAAAGAAAAAATGTTAAGTGTTCATGGTTCACTGCAAAGATTGTAGATCGGCTCTGAAAGGTAAAATATTGTATATTAACCCTTGAAGGTAATTCAGCTTTGTGAATATAGAAGATCTGAGAAACAATTGTATTTACTAAAACTAAGACAGCAGCCATCTACAGCTAGTTTGAGTAATGGACTTTCAGAACGAGATAAACAAATGCTCACAGACATCTTGTTAAAGAGAAGATGAAACCCTGCATGTGAATTAGAAGAGCTATTGTACACCATCCTCCTATGGAGAAGAACCTCATGCTTGATGTACCTAGTAGTAGCTTATATCAAGTGGTATCCACAACTATTATTTAATAGAGAAAGCACCTGCACCCAGGGGTACCTCTGCATTGTATACGGAATACAGACCATTTACTGAAGGATGCTTTGATAGGATCAGCAGAGCCTCACACAGGCTGTTTACAACCTGCACACGAAGGTTGTGAGACTGGTGTCAAGGTCTTCTAGAAAAGATTAGACCGCAAAGGGTCCTGTATTCTATTTACTTCAGCGCAGCTTTTTTTTTTTTTTTTTTTTTTTTTTTTAACTGTATAGGTTTTGCATGCATGACCTTTTACTGCGATTTCTTTCACTCTGTCCCCCTCACTCAGGCATCTGAGGGTGGGGACTGACTGGGAGATGGTATGAACATTTTTGTTTATTGGTCTTTTTTTCTTTTTTCTTTTTTTTCTCTCACAATACTTTTTATTTTTCTATTTATTTCATAGGTTTTAAAACTTCTCAAAGCTGATTTTGTGTTGTGTTTCTGTTGCATGGGATTTGTGGTCTACAGGGATTTAGGGAATTTTATAGGTAGGTATCCATCTGACAATAACAGAGTTAGGGGCACATTGAAGACTAGCAAACTGAAGGTGGACATGAAGTCTCGTGGCCATTCTTGCAACTGAAATGAAGACAAAACTGCTCTGTCTGTAAGCACTGGGCTGCTGTTGGAGAGTGTATGGGCTTTTGCGGGTGTAAGGTGGGTACTGACCATAACACTTAAGCATTCTGGTCCGATTAATAGACTACCTGCTTATCTCAGATAAGTGTCTCATCTTGGCACTGGGGCGGGATGCCATTGTCTGAATTTTTAATGCCAGATAAGTCAAGTTTCTCAGGGATATTTCCATCGGTAGCTCATAAGGGTGCATGTTTATAAATGAGAACAAAATTAACCTTTATTAGTACTTTGCTAACTGAGAAAAGATGATGTCATCTCATTTACATGGAGACAAGGAGGGTGATGTAATCCTGCTACCAGCGAAGAGAGAAGATTATGTGATCTGAAGTTATGTGATCTGAAGCAGATAAAGCAGGAGCATGATATTATGGGCATTCACTTGTTCACTTTTGTTATAGGCTGCAGAACTGCATTGATCCTAGGTGGTTACTTAACCAGCTACAGAGTCTGTCTACAGTGTTTGATAGTTTGTTCATCCTGTGGGGGTAGATGTGGCCTGCCACTTAGCAGGAGCAGTGGATTTGGCACAGTTTGGTACAATGTGATGTGCATGGAGGGTAGGGCATCAGCATGTGTGTAGGTATGCACCTGCCCTTGCGGTAAACAAGAAACAGCAGGGCAGCCAACAGGGATGGGATGGGTAGCCTATGGGGCAGGACCAGCAATTTGACCCACCCATTTGCCTGACTCACCACTCTGAAGGGAGAGGAGCTGAAAGAGCTACTCAGGCAGATACAAATGGGCCATAGAGTTTTTGCCTTGATCTGGGATTTAGGCTCCCATCCCTCCGAATGAATGGGGCTAGCTGGATGAAAGTAGAGGAGGCACTGGGTGACGCTATCCAGGCAGTGGGGTGAGTAGAGAGGGCTTTACTTGTGTCTGAGAATGCAAACAGAGTACAACAAAAGAACAGAGGAGCCTTGAATGGCAAATGGGAGTTTATGAACACAAAGATGAAGAAAGAGTTGATTGGTGTCAAGCATTTCTCGAGTTGCAGTGGAGACTTTGCGCCTCTCTGTAGAAGGAATACTAAACAAGTGTTTATAGTAAATTTCTACCTCCACTGCATCTTTTTAAGAAATTTTTTCCATTACAGGGAACACAACATTTACTAGAGTAGGCATGTTTATCTTTTGTTAGTTTAGTGCCTTCTTTGTTTATTGATGATGGGGATACGTCACAGTAGTTCAAATTCATGTTCGTTTGCCCTTCGGCATGCTTTTGATTTTTTTCCTCCTAATCTTACCATCAGCTTACTGCACTGCTCTGCATTCTATGGCAAAAACCTTGGTTAATGAAATAATGCAGATATGTTCCAGTTTTAAAATGTATAACCTTTTTACTGTTGTGTGCTCCTGGCTGTACACTTCACTGCATTTCCTCTTAACTCCTGTGGTGTGTGAAAGATTATCTGTCAGGTATTGTCACCTTCTGTTTCAGACATTCAGAAACGTTCCAGGAAAACAGATGAATTAACTGCTTGGTCCTGTCTGCATCATCAGTTTTATGAAGGCCACCAGTTACTTGATTTATGATGTATCTGACAGTAAATCGTACTATTCCTTCTGTCTCTAACTAGTGCTACAGACTTGGCAACTGAAATGGAATGAAACGTTAACAGTCCAATTTTGTGTCATCTTGGAAATGGTTAATTAAAAAGCACAAACTGGATTACATTTGCCCAGAAGGTCCCTTTAGAAATCTACTTGTATAGATAACGTACTATAAAGGTAGTAGCAGCAGGCCAGCAGGACTTAGTACCAAGAGATTTATTTAAAAGCATCCTTTAAATGTCTTTCTAGGAAGCCAAGCTTACTCTAGCTGGTTTAAAGTATCGGCAAGGCTACAGAAGATGCAGTATGTTGGGCATAGGTTTAGAATCAGTTTAACTTTTGGAGTTGCGCTATAGCTTACTTGGTATCACGTTTAAGCAAAATAACGGTCAGGGAAGCTCTTCCTTAGGGCTTCTTAGAACTCTGTGAAAGAACAAAACAAGGGGAAAAATCACAAAAAAACTGTCAGACTCTCTCTAATAGAGGTGTAATGCTGTATGTACAGCTAGTGGACGTCTGTCTGATTTGTAGACAGGTGTGTGTGGGGGGGGGGTCCTGCTGGCTCAGTGTTCTACCCCCTTAAATAAAAGTAAATAAAATGCAAGTATGTGAACAGAACTGTGTACATTTTGTTTGATCAGGCAGCAGTTGTTCACATTTCCTGATCAGCAGAATTTCCTAGCTTTGAGTTGTGTAACATTTTGGGTTTGATTCATTCAGGCTACATTTATGGAGGTTGTATTTCATTGTTAAAGATTGGAAAAGCTTGCTTGAAAGGTGTGTTTACAGCCACTGATGTACCTGTAGTATTGCTAAAGACCAAGGTATAAACAGAGATTCTTTGACATGATTGCTCCATGTTATTCTCAGAAGCATTTTACTGGCTCTCCTATCACATTGGGGGGAGGGGTCATAAACTGCAATCGCAGCCCTGGTGGTGATACCTGGGAAATACCAGGGAGTGACACTGAGGGATATTCTTGGCTGTCCCATGTAACTTAATGTTAAGCATTGGGACGGGGAAGTGGGTAGGACATAGAAATTGTTGTGGGAAAAATCTCTTTGGCCATGAGTATGATGCTGCACTGGGGAGCCTGTTTCTGTTGTAAGACAACAGGAAGGATTTAGATTTGGTTGGAAGGGTTTTAGGAGACTCCCTGAATAGAGACACCAGTGGCAGCTGATTTTTTTTTCTTTTTTCTTTTTCATAGGGGCCAAAACATACAGGTATACATCTACAGAAATGTATAAGTGTGTGTGTGTGTGGGTCTACTTGAGTTGACCGAGACGCCACTTCGCCGACACGCAGAACACCGAGACCAAACGACTGAAACCGAAGGTGAACGACAAGGTGAAATCCCGACAGCCGAAAGACCGACGTGGGGAACGTGTGAGCGCGACTCGGTAAGTGTGCGATAGTGAGGGATTTAAGGTTAGGGTACGGGAAAGGTGAGTGTGTGGTAGTGTGAGACTTGGGGTTCGGGTAAGGTAAGTGTGTGATAGTGATGGAGTGTAGTTTAGGGGCGGGTTAAGTGAGATGGGGTTAGGGTACGGGTAGGGTGATTGTGCGATACTGACGGGCTTTATGTTTTAGGGTGGGTTAAGTGGGTTAGGGTTAGGGTTAGGGTGCGGGTAGGGTAAATGTGCAGTAGTGTCGGAGCTTAGGGTTAGGGTTTGGGATAAGGTTAGTGGATATGTAATTGTGTGTAATGTGTAGTTTACATTTTGTGTGTCGGTGTAATCGTGTTCGGTTTCGTGAGTTGTCGGTATTGTGTGTTTTCGGTTGTTTAGTCTTGGTGTTTTGCGTGTCGGTCAACTAAAGTAGACCCGGGGGGTGTGGTTTTAAAAATATTTTTTTTTTGGATATTTTATTTTTTGGGGTGTGTGTGTGTTTTTTTTTTTTTTTTTTTATATATATATATATATATTTTTAAA
>NC_056734.1:412772592-412775092 GCF_019279795.1 Protopterus annectens
CTTCTGTTGGTGTCACTCCTAGTTCTTCAGGAGTTGCTGCCCAAGAAGCACATGCTTAAAATGGCAGAAGATTTAATTACTTTGATTAGGATGGTTCTTTGCCCCTCCAGATAAGAGGCCTAGGGTGGAAATCCAGAGTTGGGGAGTTTTGAGCAGGCTTCAGATGTTTCAGAGTCTTCGGGTTGGAAGACTTGCAGGAGTACTCTCCTTATTCTGATTCTGGATGCAGATGATTCAACTCCTTCTGCTTCTCCTCCAGAGGATTTTTCTTTTCAGAGACTCTTCATTCCATGAGGGAACATTTTAAGTGGGAAGGTCGAGACTTCTCTGATTCCAGGAAAAGGCTTAGGAATTTTTGCTTTTACCCAGCATAGGCCTTTGGCCATACCTCCTGTTCTGGATGTTGTGGAAGATGTGTTTGCAGAGGCTTCTCTTAATCCTGATTCTTTGCCTCCTGCTCCTGTTAAACCGGATAGATATTACAGGGTTCCTGAGGCTCACAAATATCTGTATAGAGTCCCAGGGCGACCCAGAAACTGTTAGTCAGGGACCTATGGGTGTCAAGGCCTCTGTTGTAAAAAATCCGTCCTCCAGATAAAGAGGCCAGAGCTTTGGATAGATGGGGAAAGAAAAGTCTATACTTCTTCCACCTTAGCTATGAGGGCTTTGAATTGCCAGTTTCACATGTTGAAATATCAAAACTATCTTCTTTCTCAATTGAAGTCTAAGGTAGATGCTCCAGCGTGAAGGCATTGAGTGTAAAGAATTACAAGATTTAGTACATGTTTCTGAACAGGTGGGTAAGCATTCTTCATAATGTGGTTTTGATGCTGTACAGGCCTCGTCTAGGTGGCTGCCACTGGGTCAGTTCTTCGCAGGCACGCCTCAATGAGGGATCAGAATTTATCTGAACATGTTAAGACAAGGATTTTGGATGCTCCTTTACAGTCTGATGTGTTGTTTGGTTCACCTGTGGAGTCAGTCTTGAAGAAAATGGAGGACAAGGCTAAGTCTATGCAGACTGTTAAAGATTTTTGCAAGTTCAGCCTCCGAAATTTAGTAGGAATTGGCCTGCTAAGGGTGGACGCATTCTTCTTATGATTCACAGTCTAGGGGTAGATCTAGACGTAGGGGCAGAGCTCAGGGCTCCTTTAGACCTAGAACAGGGAGTTCTCCTGCACATTCTTCGGGTGAGGGCAGGGGCCAGTCCTCTCGTGAACAGGCCCAATGACCTACCTTTCAGCTGCCAGATCCTTCTTGCATGGCAGCACCTTTGGGAGGAAGGTTGGCACTCTTCAAGGAAAATTGGAGCTTGATTACCCAAGACAGATGGGTGTTAGATATCATACACCAAGGTTACAGGTTTTATTTCCACACCTTGCCTCCTTTCAAAGGCATGCCGGACGCCCTCCTCAGCAATGACTAGAGGCTCACAAACAAATTTCTCTGCTCCAAATAGGGGCCATACAACTGGTCCCTCTGCCAGAAGTGGGCCTAGGATTTTATTCTCGCCTGTTCCTAGTACCAAAGAAGGGGAACACGTGAGACCAATTCTGGATTTATCTATTCTCAACACTTATCTGGACATTCCCAAGTTCAAAATGTTGACGCTACAACAGCTTTTACCTCTGCTGGGCAAAGATCACTGGATGGTGACTCTGGATCTCAAGGAGGCTTACCTTCATGTTCCTATCAGGCTAAGTTGCAGGAAGTATCTGCGCCGAGCTGGGACTTCTCATTATCAGTTCTCTGCATTGCCCTTTGGCTTATCTACTGCCCAGAGTGTTCACAATGTTCTGGCTCCAGTGATTGCTTTCTTCAGGCTAAGAGGAATACAGATCTATCCTTATTTGGACGATTGCCTGATTCTGGCCCAAGGAAAGGACGAACTTCTTCATCATTTACAATATGTGATTGCAGTGCTAAGATGCCTGGGGTATTCTGTGAATCGAAATAAAGTCCAGTCTAGTACCCTCTCAGGACATGTGCTTTCTGGGTGTGAGACTGAATACAGCATCCCAGATGGCCTTTGACCCCGGACAAACAAAAGAAATCTTTCTTTACTTCCATCAATTGTCTCATCAGTCCAGGCTGACTGCAAGGACAGTCCTTCAAGCCTTGGGGTTCATGGCATCTAGATTCTGGTGCTTCCCAATGCCAAACTGCATATGAGGAAGCTGCAATGGTATCTCAAAATGTATGGACACAGCACTGCCAAGATATGGACACTGTCATTCAGATAATACCTGCATTCAAAAAGGAATTTTTGTGGTGGGCTCAGGAATGTCACCTAAACAAGGACTCTCTGTGACCCGCCAGAGGCGAAGTCAGATTCTAACGACAGATGCCTCAGACAAAGCTTGGGGAGCTCATCTGAATGGAAAGTGGGTACAAGACACGTGGCCTGCCAGACTTCAACATTTACATATCAACTTGAAGGAGATGTTAGCAGTCCAATTTGCATTGATAGCTTTCAAGGATTTACTCCTTCCTGGGCAGG
>NC_056734.1:412780092-412795092 GCF_019279795.1 Protopterus annectens
GCTTATTGCTTCATTTATTTCCATACTGAAAGTACAGTTCTCAGTATCTCAACTGAAGAATCAGTGACCAAGAAGAAAAATACTGGAGTGAGAAAGGACCAAACTGACTGATAGATTGCTAGAGTAACGATGGCTAACCAAGTTCGCAGACTACTGCAAACTATGGGCTATTATTGACTCTCCGGCTGACACAGACATCCTCCAAAAGGGTCTCACGGAGACAGATACCTGGTGTCAAAACCATGGCCTCAAGCTAAATGCCAAAAAGTGCATAGTCATCCCCTTTGGAAAAAACAAAGTACCCACAAACTACCACATAGCTGGTAGCCCCCTAAATACAGAAGACGTAATAAGGGATCTGGGGACCCAAGTAGATAGTAACCTCTCCTTTGATGATCACATTGCCAAAGTGGTTAGAAAATCCTTCTATGTGACCCACCTAATCACAAAAGGGTTTCCATCCAGATTAAAAAGAGGTCATTAGGCCCCTCTATTCATCACTCATCAGACCCATCATAGAGTAAAATTCCCCATTTGGGATGTACCTTGCAAGACACCTGCAACAACTGGAAAGACCACAGAAGTACCTCACCATGAGGGATCACTGGCCTCAAGCAGATGCCCTATGCAGCTCGACTGAAGAAACTCCAGCTGTACTCTGTTGCATACCACCTACTCAGAGGTGATCTCTGCCTGACATACAAGGCCATGTCCAACCCAGAATTGATGGACATGCACCACCTAAAGAAAATCGTATCCCCTTGAGCTACATGCTCCAGGGCTCTAAACCTCACCACAACAATGAATAGGACATGCTGGAGGGATAGATTCCTGTCCCAGAGACTTCCCATACTCTGGAACAAGATTCCAGTCTACATTAGGCAGAGCTCCTCGCTAACCCTCTTCAAGAGAAACCTTGACGAGTGGATGGGAAACGAAGTTTACCCCAGGGATCACTTCAATGGCTCTACTGGACAGAGGCACAGGGAACTAATCTAAGGGGGTGGCGAAAGCCAACACATTCCGGCTAGGCTTATAAATGCCTTCGGGCAGATAGCCTAGTACCTAGCTATGAACAGGTTTTGCATTAGCATGCATATTTTGAAGGATTGGATGTCTGACGCACAAATGTTGGCCATTGTTTAGTGACTGCATTTGTCAACAGTTTGCCAGAAAACCTTGACATTTGCAGAGAGAAGGCTAAAGAAATACTGCCAAATCGGAGATTCTTTTATTCACTGATTTACCAGAAAAAGTATGAATGACTTGCTGCAAGCGGACTTTTTTCCCCATTTGTTAGTAGATTCGGAGTGCTAATTGTTCACCTATTGGAGGTAAACGACAGAGTGTACACAGAAAGCACTTGCTGATGTCAGTGGCTTAAACAGTACCATTTCTTGCATTTCATTACTACAGTGTAAAGACGGTGGTTTTACAAAGTGTAAATGAACTGCTAATGTACACGCTTCTTTTATATTTTTAGGGCAATAAAGCATTTGCAGTGAAGGCAGGTGTTGGGGGAGGGGGCTGGGGACTGATGACATAGTGGAATGTGATAAAGGTCATGTTACACTGCATTTGTATTGGCAGATAGGAAGACATTTTTGAAAGGAAAATTTACACAGCAACAAACAATGTACATGGTCTAAAAACTCTCGGCATGATACTTACAAGTTGTAGTTACCCATCTGCTTTGCACTTGGGTATCCATGTAGGGCAACACCACTGAGTTCACCATTTCTGGAGCTGGCATCAGTGTAATCCATGGCATTTAAAGGTTATTAAAACTTGGAATGGGTAATTGCTGCCCCCAGCATCACTAAGATTTCCGACGCTTTTTAAGTACAAATCTGGACCACTACGCAGCCATTTCCTGAAACACTTCATTCACATTACCATTCTGAAGTCAAATGAAGACAGAATCTTGGTGTGTCTGTCATAGTCCATTTTAGTTTTAAGATTTAACCTTGAGGGTAGTAACCTGTTGGAGTACAGTTACTTCAGAAAGCATATTCATCCACTAAAACAATAGAAGTTAATTAGTGCTAACAGTGTGATGTTACACCAAGTCCAGACCATGATGCCCGTCACTTCCATTGCTAATCGTCTCACCCTGTCCGTGCAGACAAGGAGAGCAGTAAAAGTACAGGCATCCAGGAAGTCTCAACAAACCACCATGGGTAAGGATTTTAAGTTAAGACACAGGACCTTTGCGACATAGTTTCAGTGCCCTGAATACCTGTATGCCAAAGCAACCACTCTGCATGGTTACACTGCACTCCTTATGCCCATGACCTGCTAAAGGAGACTAGATGTGCTCTTGCCCCTCCCCGATACCCATCTGCACATAAAATTGCAAACAGATGAGTTTCTCCTCATAATAGGGAACCGTTGTTAGTTCAAGTCCCTACTATTTGAAACTTCACCCGCAGAAGTTCACCAAACCATGGCGGTGTTGGCAGCTTATCTCTGAAAGTGTTTATTTTGGCATGCATGAGTTGCCACTGTGGCTTTTCCACTGCCTTGTATTGCAGGCAGTCCAGCAAAATCTCCGTTTAGCCCAATCAGGAATTTTGTTTTATTTGCTTGCTTTTTGTTTAACAGTAGGTAGTCCCTTTTCAATCCTGATCTGAGCTTCTACAGCAAACGTGGTTAAAAGCAAGAATACAAGCTATTAATAGACTGATTACTTGGCATGTAGAAAAAGATACAACAGTGTTTTAATAGAAAGTACTCTGTGCATAGAATAGGCTGATAGTACAGTTGCGTGTTTTCCTTTGTGCTATTACTACATCTACAGTAATTGTGCACATTTCAATTCATGCGCAGATTTCAAAATGAAATGCACTAATGTATATTGGCTTATGAGGTTTGCCTGTTCACCCATAATCAAAATGCATGTGTATTTAAGGTTTCCATGGTCTACTGCTTGCTTACTTCATTTGGAGGTGGTACCATATGGCAGGTCCTGGTAAAAGTTTTTTTTTTTTTGCCTTGGCCTGGGCTAGTATGAAGTCATCTTGAATATTTCTGTGTGTATGAAAGTTATAGCTCTCAGAGGTGAGTGATAACTTAGCTTTATTTTGAATAGTAAATCCCCCCCACCACCACCACCAAAAAAAAAATGTTAGCCCAGTTTTGCAATTGGAAGCCATTTAAGACTTCAGATTACAATGGTATTTGTATGCACTGATTGATAATAAAAATCTGCATATTTTATTTATTTATTTATTTATATTTATATATTTATATATATATATATATATATATATATATATATATATATATATATATATATAAAACAACCTGTATGCTTTGAGTTTTGTATGACGAGTGAAAAGCTAAAAATAAGCCATATTCAATTTTTTTCTGTGTACTGTAGCAGTGCAGACAGTAGAAGAAATTAAGAGAAATTCTGTAATATAATTTTTGTTAGTATGAATTGTGAATATTGAAGGAACCAGTGTGAGAAACTGGTGCTTGGAATCGGTGACATTAGGGCTTTTTGATATCCTGGGGTGTCTGTCGTAGGACATATGGTTAGTATTAGTATGGCTCTGCTTTATCTCCTTTTGGACAGTGTACACATCATCCTACAGTTTGTCTTCTTGTTTCACACCTTGAAGTTGATGTATCAGAAGAACTTTGCTTTCAGATCTTGCGGCTGATAGCAGATGCAGTGTTTACTAGCTCCTCACAGTGCACTATACTTGATAATTTTGAAATTGATTATTTTAGTTTAGTGGTCACAGCACTCTGATCCTTCAGATAAATTTTGCCAGAATCACCACTGCTTGCCTGCATACTTTGTGAGTGCATTTAGACAGCCTCTTGGAAGACTCGTACTCCAGCATTATGGCATCCTCAGCTGTAGTCACCCTAGATTCCTTTGCCCTTGGATGAGGGGGCACTTCACTGGGGGGGCAATGTGGCAGGCTTGGCAACCTCTGAAGTCGTGCCTACACATCTCTGTTCTGCAGATGAGCAGTCTTGTTAACTCACTAGGTTTTGCTGGACATTTTTCCTGTGTGAGTGCTGGTGATTCATTTGGGCAATATAGTTGTAGTTTAGACAACTTGGTTACAGTAACGGGGCAGCCTCATTCTGACACATTGCGTTACTGTTGTATCGTTTATTCCAGAGAAGTCATGGCATCCAGTGGTGACATATTTTGTAAAAATGATTAGCCCTGTATTGAATTTTTATTGAAACAAATGCTATAAGTGTTTATAATGGTTTATAAAGTTATTTCCGCATGCACAGCCACATCTTCTGCTTTCATCTTCAGAAATGTCTCCACACAGAATGTTTGTATCACTGCAGTGTGATAGCCTCTTGCTTACAAATCATTTTGAACATTGTGTTTTCTGTGAAGTAAAGAAATATGTGGAAGTCATTGTTTTTACAGTGATTATTTGTCGCATAGAAATGCAAGTTCACTGCAGTCTCAGCACCCCATTCCTTGTGGCAGAACGAAGGTTACGTTTTAAAAATCCAAGTCTGAAGTTATCAACATCTTGCCATTTCTGTCAAATTGTCCTTGGCATGAACATTGAAACTTTGGCATTATTCAGTTTGAGAAGTATATAAATATTTAATTTTCCTGATACCGTTCTTGTAACTGCTATTGCTTAACAATGAAGCTTGTTTGCTTCCTTTCTGCTTGTATTCATTTTTCTCCATGCAAGATATGGATTGTTCATGTTACACAACTGTTACAGGTTGTTTGAAATACTGTCCATGAATATAAAGGGCAATGTTCAGCTGTAGGATTGCAGTCAGACTGAGTTTTCTTTTAGTTCCTACCATACTGTGAGTAAATATTGTGGTGTTGCACTTAAGCTGACAAGTGTACATCAGTTTTCTCCATTTTATATGGAGCATGCACTGCAGCATTTTATAGGATGCATGTACTGAATATACTTATATTGTAAGACTTTTTCCTTAAACTCCTAAAATCAGATCTAGTTGGGCTGAAAAGTACTATATTGTTAGACTCGTTAGGGGCATGTTTGCAGCAAACTCTGTTCCTCCTAATGTTTGTAGCCGTTCCTCCATTTTTCTTGGTGATTTCTTTTGGTTTTGTGTTGTAATTCATCTGGTTCCAGGTTGGGTAATGGTTCTTTGCAGGAGCACGGCTATGGGATTTGTCCTTGGGTAGGATTGTTAGGAATACGTAACATGTCACTAGGGTGAGTCCAACAGTATTCGCATTGCTAGGTGCAAGTTTTGAACTGAATTCTAGCCCACTGGTAGTATGACCATTCACAATAATTTTAAGGTCTGTTCTTATGGTAATTTTTCAATACCTTCACCTTATAAAATGTGCACTGTATGTGTTTATCAGATCTTTGATGTCACAAATTGTAAAACGGAATATTTGAAATTGCTTAAGTTTAAAATTACCAGGTTTTGTGAAATTAAATCGAATGTTGTATTACAAAGAACCAATTTGTGGGCATGAGAAGTTATTTTATTTAGGGTGTGCGCACGTGTGTATGGCAGGATTCCCTAAAGGGGAAAAAATTAAAGAAAAACAATATTGCAATTGCCTGCAGTATTTATTATAGTCTTATTAGGCGTAGTCTGATGTATAGCATTTCTGTCATCTCTTGTAGTGAGGAAGTTGGCCCAAACAAAGTAAGAGTAATTTGTTTTTGCAGAGAATAGCTAAACTTTGTATGGGAGTGGGTGTAAATCACCCATTAAAGCACGGTGAAGTTTAGTTGGCAAAACTGTGGTGCACATTTTGTTTGTAACCATGCCTTTGGTTTGAAGTTATTGGCATTGATTTCAAAAGTTTTTCCTTACTGTCAGGTCACAATTTCTTTAAGAAGTAAAACCATTGATCTTCAGTCAACTATCTGTATAGTAGGGCGTCTGTGTTTTGCCTTTCAATTATTTAAGTTTAAAGAACTGTACATACAAATGTGTTTGGGAGTAATAGGAATGTATTGCCCTGTGTGAGTCACCTGAAAAGGAGTGAGTATTTTTTTTGTTAATTTTTAGACAACTGATTACTAATCAAATATTGTCTTAGGAGATGATGTGTGTTTGGGTGGTCCCACAGGTCTCGTTTCTGACTCCTTGCAGATTTGTTTTTGAAGAAATGCATTTCTTTTCTGAAGAAATGTCAAGCAGAGGTCTTTATTTTGCACATTTCCTTTCACTGTACACACAGTATATTGGGGGAAAGAATTTTAATTTACACAATATCTATCCATCCTGGCCATTCGCTGGCAGCTTGCGACAGAAAACATCCCCTTATAAGTAAGTACTGGGCTGTTTGTTTTGTAGATGCCTTGTGCTGGCATAATTATAACCAGTAACTGTAAACAAGGTGTGCATTAGCAGAATACATGGAACTTATGTATTCCATTTAGACATGGAAATGCATTGGAAGTGGCTGCATGAGCAGGTGACATGTCTTGGATGAGATCACTTTTTTACAGTGATCCTGAGTGAAAATAGTGATGTGCAGGGAATATGTTTGATATGTCTGGCAAGCTTCACAGTTTGGAGGTTTTGAACCCCCCCCCCGTTGGCTTGTGGTTAGTAGTGGAGTAACTGCCAAAAGCAAATAGCTGGAATGTGCATCCCAGGGGGCAGAAGCTGGCAGCCTTCAGTTGTAGGATTATCATTTTGCATAAGGCACAGAAGGAACTGTACTTGTGACTCAAGGGAATTGGAGATCAACAGAGGGTTCACAGCACTTTAGCTGATGCTCAAGGGTGTGTGGAAGTGCTCATCTGCACTGTTCTTAGTGTAGTAGCATTGTACTCCTTTCTGTCAGGTGGTGATGGTGAGGGTGTTGGCTCCATTTAGACCACCTTCCAACATCTGCCGGAGAATGATGTCACTGATCTCCACAACTTGTTTTCTTCCTCAGTGCTGCCAGATACTAGAGAACAGGAAAACCACATGGGTCTGCATAGCATGGGAGAATAGTGGTCACTGGTTGGCATTTCAAAGAAAAGCACACTATCATTTGATGATCTTAGTAATTCAGTGTTACAGTACTAAATCCTAGGATTCCTGCCTGCAAAAGTATAGTGGTCAGCTTGACCTCCACAGATCTTCTCCTTTCTACAGATACTCTCCTTTTCCTTGTAGACTCCCTGCTGTACGCATGTCAGGTGTTGATGTTATAAAGGGACAGCAGACAGTACCAGCTTTGCATCTTTCTGCGGTCTGTATGAGCAACTTAAGTCTGTGGATGCATTGCCAGTTCGCCTTCTTCCAGTTAAGTAGTCCTTTGGGGGAAACTCCATTTTCTTGCTGCTACTGTTGTATAATTTTGACTAGTGGTAGTTGTAGATAACTGGTGTTAAGGGTAACAGCTGTCTTAGGTGATGGAAACTTATACTGGTGAGACTTTCAATAATTGACTTTTTGCCTAGGTCTGGAGTGCAACATGTGCAGCTGTCATTCGGTTAAACAAAGTACAGGGTAATACATCTATGGGAGTACGTAATACTGAAATGTGGGTGTGTCTGGGCCTTATCAGAATTGCCTGCTGACTGTACCTCCAACCTCCTTCAAAGTAAAAGTTTTAGGAGAAGCTCTCAAGTGAACTAGGAGGTCGATGGCAGTATATGTAGAATTTTGACAGCCCATACTGGCTCAGACACAGATGTCTGAGAGGTGCTTTCATGGTTTGTTCTAGCTGTTTTTGTCAAGACTTGCACAGCCATGCAGGAATACACCATGCCTTTGGCTGTTAGCATGTCCTTGAGTTAGTCTCCTTGCCATTAATACGTTTTGAGGCCTCCCTGCTCCAGGTATCGGGACTAGGCATCTCCACTACTGTTACGGCAGAGGAAACTCAAATCCACATGTCATCTCCTCTTGGAGAAGTGTGAAGGACACCAGATCAAGGTCTTAGACGCCTGTCTGCTTATGGAGACATCTAAGGCAATACTCCAAGGACCAAATGAACACCGATCATATTGTCCTGGCCTGGAATCCTCGTCTCAAGGACAGGAAGAGCAGAATCCCATTTTGGAAAAAAGACCTAAACCTTTGTTACCTTGGCAAGTAAGGCCCTTAACAGGCAGCCTCAAAAAATTCCAAGCATCAATCCTTGGATGTTATGGAATGCAGATGATGTAGATTGTAAGCCTGCAAAGGCAGGTGTTTCATTGTGCAACCTCAGTGTCCAGCTTACAAGGCACTCTGTGAAATGTGGGCATGGTGCAGTGGATGCATCTTGCAGTGTGGCTACTACAGGGTCAGTAGTTGAGATCTGCCTGGTTGCGATATTGGCTCCCTGCTAGTGCATGCAAAAGTGGATCTCCTTGATGTCCCCATTGAATAAGGAACTTCTATTTTGACCCTTAGCAGAGAGCTTGTTTATGACACTGGAGGAAAAGACCATGCAGTCGATTTTATCATTCTCCATTTCAAAGGGATGTCAAACATTACATTCATAAAAGCCAGCCTTTCTATCCCATGCAGGAGAACAGCAAACCACAAAGTGGTAGGAAAAGATGCTACAGAAAAACTGACAAGCTAATGGGTAAAGCTTGTGGTCATGACATTTGGAGGGGTAGCTATGACCAAAGCTCAGCCATCTCCTCTCCCTCAAAAACCCACCACAGTCCACCCCTCACCTTGCATCCTTCTTATCCAGTACAAGGTTAGGGATTCTTAGTTTTGTATAATTTTATATGGATGGGTTTGGCAAAACGAGTTTAGTCTGTCACAAATATAAGGTATTGGGTTTTATGCTAATCTCTGGATATTTGCTAGGTCTATAAAATTTTACAGACTGATAGGTTAGTAGGTAAATACTAGGCTGTGTTTGAGGACCATACATTTTTTGAACAGTGAGGATTTTAAGTGCAGCTTCAGGAAAATGTATGCTAACACTGTAGTGTTGGTATTATGCTGTATTCCCTTCTCTGAAGTATAGAGATTTAGGAATTGATATGCAAGTTGTGGGGTTGCAGGAGTGTCTTGCCTATCTTCAAAAAAAAAAAATGCTTTGTAGATGCATCAGCATGTTTCCCACTTTTTTATATTCCAAGGATTGCACTTTCTGACTTTCGGTACTGTTTGAGTCTGGAAATTCCAGGAAGCAAGTGAACATTCTGTGTGAAGCAGTAGAAGGCTGTTGCACAGGAGAGGGGTGGATACAGGAAGCAGTAAAACAGGGCTGCAGTTTGCATTTCCAGTAGAAAACTACGTTCCCAAAGAGGTTTCTGTCAAGGGAAACATTATTCCAGGGTGCCGTAGTGAAGGTTCCAGGAAAAAAAGAATTGGGTTTTACTTTTTAAACTGTTTCTCTCTCTTTCTTTTTTTTTTTTTTTTTTAGTCTTAGTCTTTTATTTAGGTAAATAGATTATAAAACAAACAACTGTTTACATAGGTCCACAGCTGATCAGTACAGCAAAGTTACATATATCAACAACAATTAATATTTTTCAAGCAAGTCTCTATTTTAAGCCAATATTTATGTGACTGTGTAACATTAGAAGTCTATATCTTTCTAGTATGCAGTTCACTACTGCAGACAGTTTTTGCCATGCTAATAAATTCAACACTAGGGAGTTCTTTACCTTTCCAATTTTTAGTAATTACTTTTCTGGCTCTAGCAAGAATAGACCAAAGAAAAGACACTTGGGTATTTGGGATCCTATTGGGAATTTGGGGCATTAACTAAAACTAAGGATTTAGAAATATTACACCTGTTTGACCATGTAGCTTGAATGAAGTTATTAATTTCTTTGCCAAAAGGGGAGATGACTTCACATTTATGTACCATATGCATCCATGTAGCTATTATTTTAGAATCGCATATCCAGCATTTAATTCTATTTTATTTATACATAATTTTAATTTTGTTACGAGTAACAAAAACTCTGTAAGAATTTCAAAGTACAATTTTCCAGTATAATGAAGATGTTTTTATCTGTAGATTGTAATATTTTATTGTATTCTTCATAGATGACTTAATTATTAAATTTTGAGGAATGGTTCCAATAGGAATTGTCTAAATATGTGAAATCTAATCTAAGAAGCTTATAAATTTGTGGCAAATGATTTTTTTCATTGCATTATTATTGATATCTATTAAGAATTCCAATAATTTGGGGAATGATTTCTTATCCAAGTTAAATATATTGTTTATTTTTGTGTCCACAAAGTCTCTAAATATTTGGAAAATTAACCAATTCTCAGAATCTTGATTTATATGTGGACCTTACATTTTCAACAATATATGTCAGTACCATATAAGAATTGATGCCAATAAATTGTTACTTTATTTCAATACAAGCATTTTGTTGAAGTTGAGTTTCTAAGCAGTCAGTTAAAAACATAGAAATGTTAAGTCTTTAATACAATGGTTAGAATATGTGTACTTTTGAAAGAGGAAATTGTTATTTAACTAGGGAATTTGAGAACAGGGTGTAATTCCATTTACACAAAAGTCTGTTAATAACCAGGGAAAACTATTAGGAACTACTTATTTGACTAATTGTGTTAAATTATTTATTAAGAATTCTTGATGTATGCATTTCCATTTTGAATCAGAAGATGAATTTATCCACAATGCTGTAACTTTTACAATTGTTGAAGTAGCATACAATTGAATATCAGGGAAACCTATTCCACCATTATTCCATCCTTTTCTGTGCCAATCAGAGGAAACTCTTGGTTTATTAGGATGCCAAAAATAAATAAGTAGAGTATTGTTTATTATCTTCATCTGTTTTTTTTTTGGTGAAGATGGTACTAAAGATTTTAAGACAATATTTTAGGGAGAATTACCATTTTAATAAGCATTAATCATTCCTCCATGGTAAAGAATGTTTCAGTTTTGATAAAACTTAGTTTTATAAACAACCTGTTGAAAGTTTGTATAATTTCTTTAGTATTAGACATAATGGTTATACCAAGGCATTTCATTTGATTCTATTCCAATTGAAGTTAGAATATTTTTGTATGTATGTTTTTAATGATTTACTTCTATGATAAAAAGTCTGAGATGTCTTCAAACTGACTCATCAAACTAAGTATATGTTCTAATGAATTTTCTATATTTCCTGTTAGTAAAATGTCATGAGCAAAGAGTTGAATCTTTAGTTCGTAATCTTTTTATTTTGAGAACATTTAATGTTCTTACTGGATTGAATATTATTAGCAAAGGGTTATATAGCTAAATACAACAAGTAACGGTGATGATGGACAGTCTTGTTTTTTTGCCTTTTTTGTACTTTAAAGGAATCCGAAAGAAAATAACATATTTTAACATAAGCACAAGAGTTATTGTATAAACAGGTACGACCAATTAACTGAGTCAAAAGTCTCATCTAAATCAAGACTAAAGATAGGTCATTTTTTTATTTTTATTTGCGTCTGTTAATGCATGTGTTCTTGTATTATTTTGTACTTTAAAATTAAACACAGTTTGATCATTGTTAATTACTTTAGGTATAAATAGATTCATTGTCTAGGCTATAATGAATAGAAACATCTTGCAGTCCACATTTAAAAGTGAAATAGGTCTGTATGATGAACATGTAGAATCCTGAATGGTTTTAAAATAGGTGATGCTAGGGAATAATGGTCATCCCCTTTGGTAAAAACTCTGTACCCATGAACTTACCACATAGCTGGTAGTCTACTAAATGCCGGAAAATGTGATGAGACCTTGGAACACAGGTGGACAGTAGTCTCTCCTTTGATAATCACATCGCCACAGTGGTCAGGAAATCCTTCTACGTGGCTCATCTCATCACAAAAGGATTCTCATCCAGAAAAAGAGGTCATTGTTCCTCTCTACTCATCACTCATTAGACCCATGTACAACGCCCCTTTTGGTATGTACCTCACAAGACATCTACAACAATTGGAAAGACCACAGAAATACCTCACAAAGAGGATTACTGGCTTCAAACAGATGCCCTATGCAGACAGTCTCAAAAAACTACAGCTTTACTCCATCGCATATCGCCTACTCAGGGGCGATATCTGTCCAACATACAAAGCTATGTCAAACCCAGAGCTGTTGGACATGCTCCACTTAAAGAAATCCCAATCCCTTGGAGCTACATGCTCTAGGGACCTTAACCTTGTCACCACAATAAACAGAACATGCTGGAGGGATAGATTCCTGTCCCAGAGACTTTCCATACTCTGGAAAAGATACCTATCTATGTCAAACAGAGCTCCTCATTAGCACTCTTCAAGAAAAATCTTGATGATTGGATGGGAAATTCACCCCAGGGATCACTTCTGTGGCTCTGCTCGACAGGGGCATAGGAAAATAATTTTCTTGGGTGGCGAAAGCCAGGGTACATTTTTTGGCTAGGCTTGTATGGGCCCTAGGGCCGATGGCCTAGTTACCTACCTATGATGGGGGGAGGGGGGACTTCAGCAGTTGTTTTTATTTCTCTATAGACCTTCTCTAATATTTTAACTGCATCATCCAGTAGTACTTTATATAGTTGTGTTATTAGACCATCTAAGCCCGGCACCTTATGTTTTAACTTTATTTGATCCTTTATTTCTGTTAGTGATTGGTCTATCATTTTTTTATGTATTCACTTATTTTATTATTTATATTTCCCCTTAGAAAATTTTCAACTATTTCACCATCTAGCTTATTTGTATTTACATTTTCATAAAGTCCTCAAGAATATCTTTAATCTGTTCTTTCTTTTTTGTTGTTTGTTATAAGATACGTTTTAGTTTATTCATTTTCTTTGATCTAAGAGTAAGCTTATGGAAGCTTAAATGATTTACTGAATGTGCCTGAAGTTAAAATTTTTCCAGATTTATTGAAGCTTTATTATTTAGAATTTCAACATATTTTGTATTAGTTTTTAAGTTCAGACTGACTGATAATGCCATTTGGTTTTAGATTTAACTTTAGTGCGTCGCTTTTGGCCTGTAGAGTATTCAATTCTTTGTCCCATTCTTTTGTTTTACTGTTTACCCACTTGTAACTCTTCAATTTAAGTAAGCCTTTAGGGAACCCCACAGGGCAACAATATCAGATACTTGACCATTCACGTTTATTTCTAAGAAACTTTTGATAGCTTTAACATACCAATTCTTGAATCATTTTATTATTTTAATGTGTACCGCCAGTAATCTCTAGTAAGCTGTTAGTTTAGTGGTTTTGAAATAATAATTATTATGCATTGTGGGCCCAATAATATGATTTATACTATTGAAACTTCTTGATATGTGATAACTGTTGAGACAAAAAATGTTATCACTATTTCTTTGTGGTTGTATAGTGTATGATAATGGGTAAATTAAGCTATTTTTTAAAATTTCTTATATGTATCCTTTAAACTCATTAGATTTACAAAATTCATTATTCATTAAGCATTGGCAGTAGATGTGATTCTCAGCTTTATCATCTTAAGTGGAATCTTTTAAAATCACTCAGCCATGACTTCTGTCGATCCAGGTAGGCTGTGTATCTTTATTAATTTTTGCATTGGCTTAAACCCCCAGTGATCCAACAATAAGAATCCACGTGTGTGTCTATAGTTTGTTGTATTGTCATGTTGTAGCCATGCTTGATTTGTCATGTATATCAACATATTTTACTTTTACTTTTACTATTAACTTCTTCCAAGAAGTGAGGTGCCTCTCTTTTAGCTCCTTTTAGCTCTATTTTAAGAGCCATATTTCTTGTTATAATTTCTTTTGAAAAGTTTTCGTTTCATATCTTTAAGCAATGTGTGTTACTATTTGAGCTTTATGTAATTGCTTTATGTAATTGCAAGTATGTGAACAGAAACTTGGATTATTCAATCTGTTTTATTTAATAAATATGCATTTAAAATCAGACATTTATAAAATCTTCAGCTATGGAATATAAAGAAATCACAAGATCTTGTATAAGAATGATATACATTGATATATAACTGCATGAAACAAAAACATATGGACAAAAAAATTTGAAACAAAAATACGAGGAATGCTTACTTATGTCTTCTCTACCATGGACAAACCACCTCAAAAAACGTTCTGATCATCCGCTGGGACTGGACTATTCTTAACTCATGCTTCTGATTCATGTTTTTAGTATGTATCATCTTAAAAAAACATCTTAAAAAAAAACTATATTTCTGCAAACTGAATATCTCTGCAGTCATCTTCCCTGTACCTTCATTTATCTCAATTGTTTATTTATTTAGTTCGTTATTTCTTATTTATCGTTTTTACAAAAAATGTATTTTTATAGTTTGTGGACCAAATTTACTACCCCAAAAGTCGCCCATAGGACTTTAAGTTTATAAATTAAGTCTCTCAGTGCCATTAGACATTGCCATTCCAAGCCCAGCCAAGTACCCCATTCTGGAATCAAACTTCTTTAGACTGCCTATAGTCCTCTTCTCTGCACTGGCCTCATGCCAGCTTCCCTTTTATGTAGAATAATTTTGCCCATTTAACTGTATTCATATTTATTTCTTCTTTAGCCTTTCTTCTTTAGACTGTTTCTAGTCCTAACAAATGAGGGAGCTCCATTAGCCATTCTGACCTTTTCCAGACTGAACATAGGGTCAACGGTCACAAACCTCAGAATGCCTCTGCCTTTAGTCTGCTCTCTGCTCTTAGCTCCTTTCGTTGGCATACATGGTGCGACTGCATTGAAGTGACACCTAGCTCCACATCCTAATACCTAGAATGTATAGGTGGGTCTTAAGATTTTAAGCAGAGGATTCTTATTGCAATATATATATATATACATATACTTGTCTATTTATTATATGTTTATTTGTATGTTTATTTTATATATTTGTTTATATATATATATATATATATATACATATTTATATAAATACTTGTATATTTATTTATTTTATATATATATATATATATATATATATATATATATATATATATATATATATATATATATATATATATATAATGTGTGTGTGAATATATATAGGTTCATACTAGGCTATCTGACCTAGGGCATTTATAAGCCTAGCCAGAATGTGTTTGGCTTTCGCCACCCATTTTAAATTT
>NC_056734.1:412800092-412877592 GCF_019279795.1 Protopterus annectens
GCCCTTTGGTCGGCCGGATTCCAAAGTCTGGGTCTGGCCTCGGCTGATGTCGCACTTCACCCGACGTCATAGCTCCAGTTCAGCGGGTATAAAGGCATCAGCCGACGCCATTTTCCTCAGTCTTTCTTGCCGTGTAATGGCCAAGCAGAAGCTGTTCGCAAGTGCCGGTCGGTCAGAACCAGAGATTGCTACTACACGAAGACTTCTAAAAAGCTAAGTACCCCGTTGGGGACTCTTTCTTGCCTCAGCCGATGTCAGAAAAAGTGAATAACTGTTTAACTTGTGGGAAACAAATACCTCATAAGATTTCCACTCTTACTGCCTACCTTGTTTAGGCCCAGACCACGACGTAGCAGCTTGCCTAGCCTGTGCTTCCTTCAATCGACGGACACTTAGACGTCGGTCGGAGTTTGCAGAGGAGTTTTTCTGCTCCGCTTTTGCTTATATCATGCCGTCTGAACTCGACTACATTTAGCTAAAAGCGTAAGGAAAAGGACGACACTTGCGATCCGCGGTTTCGGCCGAAACCGCGGTTAAGCCAGCCGCGAGTGTCTCTGTTTCAGCTGAAACAGAGTCCACGGTTCTTCCTTCGGCCGAAAGCATGCCTCCTACCGAGGCCTCTTCCAGCATGGCTGAATCTGCTACGGAAAATCCACCAGCTCTTACAGTTTCTCAGCATTTATCAGATACTATCCCCTTAGATGTATCTACTCCTGCACGTGGAGCTGCTAGGCCCCCTGCATCCATGTCAATTAAGGCTTTTGCCAGGGCTAAAGCAGCAAAATCAACCAAGACAGTGCCTGCTAAAGCCCCCTCTCACAGGCCTAGTTCTAGTACTCAAATGCTTAGTCTAGCAGAGGATCTCATTTTCTTTTGATCAGAGGGATCCCTAGCCCTCACCTGACAGGGCCTCACTTTACCTCCAGAGAAGAGGCCTAGAACACAGCCCCCCTGAGCCAGTTTCTACAGATTACTCCTCTGATGATTCAGAAAATACAAACCCTCCAGAAGGCTCTTATTCTCCATATGAGGACTCAATGCAGAAGACTCACATTCGCTTCTGCTTCTCCTGAGTGAATTTTCTTTTGGGAAACCTTGCATGCTATGAGGGAACAATTTTTTTAAAAAATTTTTTTTTTTTTAATTTTTTTAAAATTTTTTAAATTTTAAAAATTTTTTTTTGGATTTTTGCCGACTTTTTTGGTTTAAAAAAGTTGGAAAAAAAATTTTTTTTTTTTGGGGGGGAAAAAATTTTAATATGTTTTTTAAAAAACCTAGTTTTTCTTTGGGGAAAAACTTATTTTTGGGTTTTTCAGGGGCCCCTTTTTTTCCCGGCCCTTTTACTTTAAAGGGGCTCACCGGGTTGGATAAGGCCATTTTTTCCTTTTGGGCGCAAATGGGTTTTTCAAAAAGGAAATTTACTAAAACTTTAAAACTAAGATTTGGGGCTCTTTTTGCCCAGCCGATGTAAAAAAATTTAAAATTTTTTTAAAAAAATTCTAAAATTTTTTTTACTTTTTTGGAAAACACCGGGACCCCTTTTTTAAAAAATTAGGGGGGTTTTAAAAACCCCCTTTTTTTTAAAACCCCCAAATTTAATTTGTAAAACAAAAAAGGACCTTTGGGTTTTTAGGTTTAACCCGGGTTTTTTTGGTGAAACAACCACTTTTCCTTGGGGGCCCTTTTCCACTTTCGATCTGTTTTTAAAAAAAATGCTTTCTTTAATTTATCAAATATCCCTTGAGTATCTCCCTGACTAGCCTTGGGGTTATTATTTAATTTAGGGTAAAGGCAAAATAAAAATTCTGTTTTTTTAGTTCAAAGCTAGTTACAAGGCTCTTTCTTTTTGGATCCCACCCCCCAAAGGGTCCACCCCCTCCAAAAGAGGAAACAACCCCTAGCCAGTTTTTCAGTTACCCCCCCATATTCAAAAAAAAAATCCCAATTTTTTTCTTTATAACTTTCAAAAACTTTCCCTTTTCCCCTTTTTTTGGGAAACTTTGGGGAAAACCCTTTCAGAGGGGAAAAATTTAAGGCACCAATTTTTCCTTAGGGAAAAAAATTAGGCCTTTTGCATTTGCCACGCATAGGCCTTTTGCCACCTCCATATTTTGTATGTGTTTAAGATTTTACCCCTTTTTTTCCGGCCCCTTGGGTACACAGGGGTTAAAATATTTTATAATTTTTCTTAAATATTACATTTTAATCTTGTAATATTTAAAAATTATTAAATATATTAAATTTAAAATTTATATTTATTATAAATTTTAAATATTAAAGGTTCATATAGGAAATTTTTAGGGCATTTAAACCCAAAAATTTTTGCTTAACCTTTTAAAATTTCTTCCCCTTTTGGGGGTAATAACTTGGCCCGGGCTAACAGTACACAAAATCCCGGTAAACCTGGGGCTCCCTTTAATCAAAATCCTTGGAAAGGTCAAAGGGATCTGCTAATAGGGATTTTTTTCCAGATGAAATCGGGGTTTTAATCTTTCCCCAGAAACCAAATTTTTTGGGCTGAAGTTCAAGGGTGGGGAAGGGAAAAGGGATAGATTTTTAAAGGGGCCCAATTTCCAAAATTGGTTGGACATGGCTTTCTCGGGAAGGTCCTTCGAACACCAGCCCCGAGAGGCGGAGAATCTTTAAGGGCAGAAGGCATCTTTTAGCCCCGCTCTTTGGGAGTACCGGGGTCTTTCCAAGTCCCGGGTCTTAAGGACATCCAAAGATTGGCTCTTAAAGGGCCCAAGGGAAAACAGAAGACCTTGGTAAAGTGCCCTTTTTTATTTTGGGGATATAAAAGGGCAAAATTTTCCACTTTTTCAAATTAAGGTTTCATCCTTTCCCCAAGAATTAAACCCCCTCAAAAAACACCTAGGTAATTGAACACTTTTTAAAAGGGGTACTTAATTTCATTTGGAAAAGGGGGGGTTTTCCCAGGCTTTTCCCGGGACCGGGGGAAAAGGGCCTGGAGACCATTTTGCCGTTTGCACCCTCTCAATTGGTTTACAAAATCCCCCCTTTGGCCTTTTCCTCCAAATTTCCGAACCAAAAATCCCAGGAGAGCCTTGACACCCCTTGAACCTTGAGCGAATTCCCGAATTTTTTGGGGTCGCCTTACCCTTTCAGCACTATGCTGGTTATTAAACCGGAGTTACAAATGCCCATGGGTTTTTATTGAGGCTTTTCAGGTTCCCTACCCCTTTTGGGCCACCTTCCTTCAAGGCCGGGACCCAAAAAATTAACCAAAATTTAAAGGCAATCTGCCCAACAAGCAATATAACCCGGCTGTATCCCCAAATTTAAATTTTGGGTCCCGATGGCCTCCATAACTTTTTACCAAGCAGCAGGCAGGAATTCCAATCTTGAACAGGTTAAAAAAATTATGGGTTATGGATTATAATATTATTAATAAAATTTTAAAATAAATACAATTTCCTAAAATATATCACACAACACAACCCCAAAACCCAAAACCAATTTTTCATGGTTAAGAAGAATTCAATTTCTGGCCTTAATTAACCAAATCCCTTTAACTCAACCGCACCTGGGTCAACCTCCTTGGGGCCCAACTTAAATATAAATTATATTTTAAAATAATACACAAAACAAAAAATTGAGTAAATGGAATTAATTTTATAATTTATATAAGGAAACACACACAAACACAACAAAAAAAATTATATATTTATAAAAATTAATTTAATTATAATAATTCACACACCCCAAAACCAAAAAAATATATAAAATATTAAAATTAAATTACACAAAAATGATGATTGCATATAATATTATAAAAATTTAAAAAAAAATAGATTATTATTCCCCAAAAATAATTAAAAACCACCAAAATACACCCACTTCCTTTAAACTTATTTATTAAAATAAATATATTCCCCTTTTTTGTGGTGTGGTGGTGTTGGTTGAAAAATATATTATATAATTTAAAAATAATATTTTTATAAACTATTTTGAAATATTTTTTCTCCCCTTATTCTCTTACTGCTTCCCGATTTAAAACTTCTTAAAACACTCAGCTTGCTGGCTGGAATTGCTAAAACAAACAATTTATTCAAAGTGTAAAACAAAACTTGAGAATTCGGAGAAATAACGAAACTTTTAGCAAAAAAATTTTATTAAAAAAAAGGGAAAAATCACTTAAAATAGTCAACTTTTTATATAGTACAGATTTTAAGGTGTCCCTTTCCTCAAGGGTTTGGTTTCCCCAATTTTTCCCCAAAAACTGGGTTTCCCGCTTTTCATTTTATTTCCACCCTTTTTTGGGGAAAAATAAAGCCTAGGAAAAACCAACCCCCTCTGCTTGCTGCTGAAAAGTAACTTCTTCAAAAGCCTTGTGAAAGAAAACACATTTTAAAATTTCTTGGGAAAAACTTTCCTGTTGCTGAAACAATTACAGTTTCTGAAAAGGCATTTGGGTGGGTTTTAACCCTTTTAAGAAGTTCCTTTTTTTAACCACATCCAAAATTGGTTCCGTACTTTACAAACCTGTTTCCCCCTTTTCCAACTTTTCTTTCACAAACAAGAACAAGCCCTTTAAACCTTATTAATAATCTATATTAAAAAAAAATATAAAATTTTAAGTTTTAAATATTAAAGGGAAAAAAAAAATTTAAAAAAAATCCAAAAAAAAAATTATTAATTTTATATATTATATAAAATAAAAAATAATATAAAACACCATACTAATTTTTAAATTAAAAATATTTAAGGTTTTATGATGTTAAAAATTTAAAATTATAATTAAATTTTTATTAAATTTAAAAATTTTTAAAATTTTTTTTGCAAAAGGGGTCTCTATCTTTCAAAAATGCATGGTTTCCCCTTTAGACTGCATTATCCGGAGCCCTGGGGGAAGTTGGACTCATAATGGATTCAGTGTTTGCAGTCCCTTCCCCTCTCCCCCTGGATTTTTGTTTTGGGCACTTGGTATGGGAATCAAAAGGGTTTTTGAAAGGGTTTTTTTTTTTTTATTTTCTCGTTTTGGGGTTTTCCCTCCCAATAGCCCTTTTTTAGAAGCCCTTTGGGAATCTGCCCCAAAAACATTGGAGAAAAATGGTGGAAAAAGCCCCATCCCTATTATTTGTTGTGAAATCCAAGCAAAACCAGGTTTTGAAAACCCAGGGTGGGCCCACGGAACTTTTAGCCCCGCAACAACTCCCCATTTACTTAGGTAGGAAATTTTAAATTCGGGTTTTTTCTTTGAAATTTTTATAAAAATGTGTTGGAATAATTTCAATAAAAGGTCTGAAAGGACCGTTCATGAGCCCACTTGAAATTTACTGAAGTGACTATAACATGCCATCACATTTCTTTGCAACGTATGTAGCAATCCTTAAACAGATTTGCTGTAATGTGTACAGCTCTGTTGAAAAAAGAATAGGGCATAGATACACAAATAAGGTAAGAGTACTTTTTAAAATGCTTTTGGGCACAGAACTTAAAAGCTTTAGTACAATTAGAAAGCCTTGTTAGTTTTGCTGTTTACAACTTGCATTGCATTGTAAATGAAACTAAATTAAATATAGTCGTCATAGACTTTGTATTGATTGATCATTTGTATGCTATCCCATCACTTTGAGTCTAGAGTATGAAGACCTGGGAACCCTGATACCCTGCTTTGACGCTTTCAGTTTCTGAAGTTTATCAGGTGTTTGAGCGTCATACCATTTTTCACTACAGTGTTACTTTATTTCATGCATTTAAGGCTAAGAAAACAAATTTGCAGGTGGTGGTGGGCACTTTTCAAACTTTTTTTTTTTATTATGAATGCACATATTCTGTATTTTTTGCTGTTTTAGCAAGGTTATGGATGGTGAAAAAGTTCCTGTGTAGTCCTCTCCAATTACATCATAAAAAATAAAGTAGTTAGTAATTTTACATTTTTTAAAGTCATTCTGAAATTAGTACGTGGATTTTTTTATATCCTTTCCAAGAACATTTTTAATGTGAGGAATTGCTGTATACTTCTGATCTGCATGTAATGCAGAGAGTGGGGTGCATGTTGCTGCATTTCTTATGACTTTGTTGTATTTTTCCAAGTTTAGGAGATAGTAAGTCAGGGATATAAAATAGGAATGGATACAGTTTTGCAATTACTACGCATTTTAGTTTGTGAAAAAGGAATTTGGTGGTGTAACTTTTAACAAGTGTACATTTTAGAGTAAATATTTCAAGTGCTGAGACATGTAATACATGTTTGTGTCCTACTTAGAAATTTTCTTTGCTCAAAACAGCACATTACCTTGAGACACTAAAAAAACTCAAGTCCTGAAAATGACATTTGCTGTTACATTGGGGGGGGGGGGGGGGATTTATACATTGAGTGCTTAAAGAAAGGCCTAGTTTTACCAGTTTGCAATTTGCTGTAGAATGTTGATGTAGATTTGCTGTCTGTAATTTTATGAGGCATCTAACAAGTGGTGCCATGACATGAAATCCCTGTTCATGAAAAACTGTGATTGATATAAACTCAGCTGTGAATTACGGCTGTACTCAACCTTCTTCCACCATTGTGGATAGTGAGCACCAGAATGTGGTAGTAACTGCAATTTTTTAAAAAAATCTCCAAGTTTGTGTAACATCAGCAAAAAAAAAAAAATCACACTGCACGTTTTATATAGCCTCGCTGTCGATCTTCATTTGTACTTCCTGTGCACAATTCAGTTGTATCCCTGTTGCTCATTTCTCTTAAGCTGTTTGCGTGACTCACAGCATGCAACTTGAATACACAAGCATAATTTCAAGTATTTCCCTGTTTGAACATTAACTGATGAATCAAGCTACTTCTCATCCCACTGCAGAGTGGTAACCGATCAGGAGTCTTGACCGAAATTCTATCCCTGTAGTCTAGAGTTAGAACACCGTATTTTCTTTTTCAGTAAAGAAATAATGTACTGTAAGGCTTAGTCGTCCAAATATAACCAAGTCTTGAACAGTCTGCCTTGTATAATCAGAAAATTAAACTAGCATTGATTCTGTCACATTCATTCTTGTTTTTTTGCAACAGGTATTTTCAGTTGTCCAGATTGTGTTTGCCTCTGCAGTTTTATGAAAGAATGTGGACATTTTGAAGATGGAGAGACCCAACAGCCCCATTAATAAAGCATGACCAGAAAGACCTTGCTAAAATCCCTGCTGACTTGTGATGACTGGGCCCACTAACATGCTAGAAGAGCAATCAATAGTCCATCAACTGATCCCGCAGCCCCTAGACAGAGCACTATTGATATCTGACCAGCACAGTCTGGTTTGTAAATGCAGAGTCTCCAGTCTTGGGAATATCATCAAGCTTCCGCCATTGATTATTTTCAGGCGACACTCCACTGGGATAGGAAGATTGCTAGAGGAGATTTCATTTCATGCAATTAGTGTTGATTGCTTAGCCAATGAACATTAGTGAAAGGAGCAATCTAATACTGAAGGAGAAATGTGGGTATAACTCCATCAGTGCACTTCTTGAATTTTATTTACGTACCAAAATTGCTTTTGCATCTGCATGATTAATTTGACTCCCTGGTATTTGTTTATCGTATATCGTAGTGTTTAGATGAAGTGGTCACCCAGAAGTTGACGTGTCCCAGTCTGCCTTTTCACTGACGCTATAAAACTGGTCATAATTTGCACGCGCTTGGCTTGATTTACAAGTAGTGTTGACACCGAGCTTACCTTTATAATTTAACCCGCTAAAGACAGTTGCTAATTTTTCTTTACCTGCTGCCCATTTCAGCCTGCTTTTCTTCCAGTCTTCCACTTTCAACTTGAAATAGCCTTGCTTAAGCTAGTTTGTAAATTTTTTTAATCCAAGTGTTTGGGCTGTGTATGCAGGCTTGTTTTAAACTGTATTATTTGTACAATTTGCTGATAGCTGTAGGCAGTTAAGTGCAGATGCGTTTTTTTTTTTCAGCAGGCTGCAGTGCCTTAGCAGTATATTTGTAGTTTCTGAGCAGATTTCTCTTAGTTCATGGAAGCGTCGCAACTTGTATCTTAAAATGCTGTAGGACTCTTGGGATCTGTCATGTTGATAAAATGAAACAAATCTATTTTGTTCAATTAAAGAGGATTTAAGCACAGTCTTAGTGCCTACCACTATGAATCAGGGTGCCATTTCTGATGTGAACAGTTCTGGCCTGTCTTTTAAAATTGAGTTGAAACACACTTGTTTTCTAGAGTTGAAACATAATGTCTGTTTCATTTTCTATTGATTTGTTAATAGTTTGTCACCTATTTATTCCATTTAAGAAGCAGCTTTTTTTTTCTCCATACTCTAGTATGAAAAAAGGCATTGATGGTATAAAGTGCATTTTAGCCTGTAGCTTGGTGATGGACAAATAACAGGTCTTTTATCCTTGGCATTTAAGCCTGTAGCTTGGTCTTTCATCCTTGGCATCGGGCCTAATGTCTGTACAGTGGATGTTTGATTTGGCTTACTGTCTGACAGATGTATGTAAGGTAGGCTTTTTGCATGTCTGAGTACTGTTTTGTGCTTTGCGGTAACTCTGATCGTCACTCATATTCTTCAGAGTTACCAAGACTTAATCAGTGTGCAAGTAAATACAGTATGGCCAGATTTCTGGTTACATTAGAATCCGTCTTGATCCCATTTCGATCTGGTTAAGTTACATTTGCACTCAGATGGCAAAAACAGTTCTTGGACTACATGATTTAAGTAATCCAGAGAGTGTTGTTTGATAAGTATATGCTCAACAGAGAAGCATCAATGCAATTCATTTACCATGATGTTCATCGTGCATACAGCTGCAGTAATCACAGATGGGTTTTCTGCCTTCAGGCAGGTCCTCGGTCGGCCGAATTCCAAAGTCTAGGTCTGGCGTCGGTTGTTGTCGCTTTCTTTCCTGACGTCAGTGAGGCAGGGGTATATAAGACACAGCCGACGCCATTTTCTTCAGTCTTTTTTGCCGCGCGGTGCCCGAAGCAGAAGCAGTTCGCAAGTGCTGGTCGGCCAGCTCCTGAATTTACGAAAAATTGGAAACCGAAGTCTTCTTTTAAGCCAAGTACCCCATTGGGGAAACTTTTCGATGTCAGAAAAAGTTAACAATTGTGTTTCTTGTGGGAAGCAAATACCGCATAAGGATTTCCATTCCCTCTGCATACCTTGTTTAGGCCCAGACCACGACGTCTCGGGCTGTCGCTTTTGCGCTACTTTCAATAAACGCACTATTAAGCGTCGGGTGGAGTTCGCCCAACACCTTTTTGGTAAAGCCTTTGATTATAAAATGTCGTCGGAGACTCCGACTACCGTTTTGTCCAAAAAAACGCAAGGACAAGGACCGACACTCTAGGTCCGCGGTCCCCACCGACAACACGCCAAAACTGGCTACACTTGGTCCGGTTCTCAGCGAGACACCTATGCAGTCCCTGACTACCGACACTTCTTTGGCGGTGTCTTCTATAACAGAGACCGCAGGTACCTCGGCCCATACCCAGACTACAACCACCGAAGCCACTGTGAGCATTGAGCCTCCTAATGTGGACAGGTCCACTTCCACCCATGGTGTCTTTAGACCCTCATCTTCCTTTTCCATTAAGGCCTTTACTAAGTCCAAATCAGCCAAGCATCCCAAGAGGCCTGTTGCACAGGGCCCATCTCCAGGTCCCATGCCTAAAAAGCAGATGCTTAAAATGGCTGAGGATTTAATTACTCTTATCAGGGGTTCCCAACCCCCTCCAGACAAGAGACCCAGAGTGGAGGAAGATTCTCCCTCTTCTGATCAGGGCTCCATTTTTTCAGAACATTCTGATGTAGAGGAACACTCTTACTCCCCTTTTGAAGATTCTGATGCAGAGCAGTCCATTCCTTCTGTATCTCCTCCAGAGGATTTTTCTTTTGGGGAAACCTTGCACACCTTGAGGGAACACTTCCATTGGGAAGGCCAAGACTTTTCTGATTCCAAGAAAAGACTTAGGGAATTTCTTTTGTTACCTCAACACAGACCTCTGGCGATACCTCCTGTTTTGGACATACTTGATGATGTTTATTCGGAGGCTTGCCTTAATCAGGATTCCCTGCCTCCTGCCCCAGTCAAGCTTGATAGGTACTACAGAGTTCCTAACTCCCACCAATTTCTTTACAAAAGCCATAATGCTGACCCTGAAACCATTTCTCAAGGCCCCAAGGGAATGAAGGCCTCTACTGCTAAGAATCCACTACCTTCCGAAAGAGAGTCAAGATCCTTAGAAAGGTGGGGAAAAAAGGTATATCTTGCCTGATCATGTGAAAGCTAAACTACTAGATGCTCCTTTACAAAAGGATGTGCTATTTGGTACTAATGCTGAGGAGAAAATGGAAGAAAAAGCCAAATCTATGCAAACGGTCAAAGCTTTTCTACAGGTTCAACCACCACGTTTTAGCAGAAATTGGCCTTCTAAAAACTGGTCCTTTCCAGCCACGGACAAGCCCCAAAGAGGTAGATACAGGCGCACAAGGGGCAGAGGACAATCACAAGGATCATATAGAGGCAGGCAATGGCAAACTCCAGCACCAAGAGGCGGTGAAGACAGTGCACAACAATACAGGAAACAAACCCAATGACTTCCTCCTTTCCATGCCAAGCAAGTCTCAGCTGGCAGCACCCTTGGGAGGAAAGCTGGCATTATTTACAAGAAATTGGCATATTGTCACAACAGTCAAATGGATCCTGGACGTTATAAACAGAGGCTACAGATTTCATTTTCACACTCTTCCAAAAATGAGAGGCATGCCAAACCTGCCACACAATCAAAGGGCAGAGGCACAACTACAAATTTCAAAGCTCATAGACATGAAAGCTATTCAAGAGGTACCTACTCACGAACAAGGTCAAGGTTTTTATTCCAGGCTATTTCTGGTACCAAGGAAAGGAACCGACTGGAGACCCATTTTGGACTTATCCATCCTAAACACATTCTTACTCGTACCAAAATTCAAGATGCTCACATTACAGCAGCTTCTTCCCATGCTGGGCAAGGAGTTTTGGCTGGTAACATTGGACCTCAAGGAGGCATACCTGTATGTCCCAATCAGACAAAGCTGCAGAAGATACCTCAGATTTCTTGCAGGTTCAATTCACTATCAATTCTCTGCATTGCCCTTTGGCTTATCTACTGCGCCCAGAGTATTCACGAAATGCCTGGCATCAGTAATTGCCTACTGCAGACTTCAAGGGATACAAATTTACCCTTATTTGGACGACTGCCTGATCCAAGCGGACAGCAAGCACATACTTCTGGAACATCTGGCTTATGTAACACGGTTACCGAATTCCCTGGGATACACAGTCAACAAAGAGAAATCCAGGCTAACACCATCTCAGAAAATAACCTTCCTGGGTGCCAACTTGGACACAAACACCCAGATGGCCTATCTTACACCAGAAAAACAGGGGCAACTAACTCCGTACTTCAAAATACTAGCAAATTGTACCAGGCTTACTGCAAGGAAAATCCTGCAAGCTCTGGGCTTCATGGCATCTTGCATTCTTTTAATCCCATGTGCAAAGTTGCATATGAGGAAACTTCAATGGTACCTAAAAAACCTATGGTCTCAACACAGCCACAGTTTGGAAACAATAATACCAATAATTCCATGTTTGCAAAAGGAATTTCTATGGTGGGCCCAAGCATGTCAAACAAACACAGGTCTTCCATTCTGCAAGCCTCAAGCAAATCAAGTCATCACAACAGACGCCTCAGATTACGCCTGGGGGGGCGCACATGACAGACAGGTGCATTCAGGGCAAATGGTCCCAAAAGGAAAAGCACCTTCACATCAATCAGAAAGAAATGCTAGCAGTGATAAATGCAATTACAGCTTTCAAGGACCTCCTGCATCCAGGACAATTATTAAGAACAGACAACACCACAGTAATGTGGTACATAAACAAACAAGGAGGAACACATTCATACCCCCTGTGCAGACTAGCCATGACACTTTGGAACTTGGCTCTGGAATGGCAAATCGAACTTCAAGTACAGTACTTGCCAGGTTTGGAAAACACGCTGGCAGACAATCTAAGCAGAAATATGACAGATCCGCACGAATGGAAGTTGCATCCTCAGGTGTTTACAAAGATAATCCAAGCGTGGGGGAGGCCAGACATAGATCTCTTCGCCTCCCACAGGAATTATCAATTGGAAAAGTTCTGTTCAAGGACCTTTCATCCAAAGGCCTGGAGAGTGGACGCTCTTTCATTCAGTTGGACAGCATGGACAGTTTACGCTTTCCCACCTCTACCTCTTCTGCCCAAGGTACTCTTGAAAGCAAGAGCAGACAGACCGAAGATGATACTGATTGCTCCAGACTGGCCAAGACAACACTGGTACCCACTCCTGAGGAGCCTAACACATACTCCTCCCTGGTCCCTACCTCTAATGCCTCTTCTGCTGACTCAGCACAGCTACAAAACTCTTCACAGTCAGCTGAAAACACTCAATCTCGCTGCATGGAAAATTCCTTAACACCACAACAGACCCTACTCCCCAAAGAGGTGCAGGATGTCATTTTGGAGGCCAGAAGGCCATCTACTAGAAAGGCTTACTCCGCAAAATGGAAACGGTTTTGCTCTTGGAATGAGAAAAAAGGCCAGGACCCTAGAAAACTGAATTTGCCTCTGGTATTACAGTATCTAGCTGAGCTGCTGAACAGTGGACTTTCATTTTCCTCCATAAAAATCCATGCCTCAGCCATTTCTGCAGAATTCAACACTGATCCACCCTTATTCTCTCACCCACTCTTAAGACAGTTCCTCAGAGGGCTAAGAATATAAGACCACCAAGGAAACAACCAATGCCAGCCTGGGATCTTAATTACATTCTAGAAAAATTAACATTGCCTCCCTTTGAACCAGCTGCCTCAACAGATTTGCAATATTTGTCCTGGAAAACAGCCTTCCTTCTGGCCATTACCTCAGCTCGTAGGGTTTCGGAACTACAAGCCCTCATGGCTGTGCAGCCCTTTCTCATCTTCCATCAGGACAGGGTTTCCCTTTGAACCCAACCCGTCATTTATGCCTAAAGTGGTATCCAGGGTAGCTTTAAATCAAGCCATACAGTTACCTACCTTTTACCCCAATCCTCAAAACAAAGGGGAAAGACTGCTACACTCCTTAGACATCCATAGACAGCTATGTTATTATTTGGACAGAACAAAGCCTTTCAGGAAATCAGAACAACTTTTTGTGTCCTATGCTGTAGGAGCTCAAGGGAAGCCAGTTACCAAACAGACAATTTCAAAATGGATAGGCCACTGCATAGGGTTTTGTTACTCCTATCATGGAAAATCTGTCCCTACAGGCATCAGATCCCACTCCACCAGGGCCACAGCTACCTCTACAGCCTTCCTCAGAGGAGTTCCTACCAAAGATATTTTGGAGGCAGCCACTTGGAGTTCTGTGCATACCTTCACAAAACTCTACCACCTGCCTTTATATTCCAAAACTAGAGCAGGCTTTGCCACTGCTGTGTTGCAGGGCATTCTGGCTCATCCCAGTTCCACCTAGTGCCTACCACCCTGTGCGTAGCTTTGGGATTCTACCCGTCTGTGATTACTGCAGCTGTATGCACGATGAACATAGTACAGTTTTGTACCTACCATAAATGTAGATGTTAGAGTGTTAATACAGCTGCAGTACAGTTTTCCCTCCCTCCTTCCCCTCTTGGTAAAGGCCTAGGGCCTAACCCCTCTTCATACAACCTGATTGGGTTATCCTTCTATGGTATTTTTGCTTGCAACTACTGATTTTTGATTATATTGCATTGCATGTATATAAATATAATTTATGTATTGCCTTCCTTCTGGGGGCACCTGACATCTGGGGCAAGAAAGACTGAAGAAAATGGCGTCGGCTGTGTCTTGTATACCCCTGCCTCACTGACGTCAGGAAAGAAAGCGACAACAACCAACGCCGGACCTAGACTTTGGAATTCGGCCGACCGAGGACCCGCCTGACGGCAGAAAACCCATCTGTGATTACTGCAGCTGTATTAGCACTCTAACATCTACATTTATGGTAGGTACAAAACTGTACTTTCCTTTGTATTCCTGTTGATGCCAGGCACACCTCTTGGCTATCAAAGGATCTGTCTGCAGGACTTTGAACGGCAGTTGTTTTTGTACGTTTGTGTCTCATTGTTTAGGTGTGTTCCCAAACAGTTTAAATGTCTAGTATTTTGAACGGGTGACCAGAAATAGTAATTTGTACGGTACTGTAGGAGGCAGGGGCAGACTGATGTGTGGTGATAAATAACCACATGGTCCAGGGTTTCACAGAAGGCTGGTTGGGTGGGTGGGGGTGATTCAGGTTTTGAGCTGATTAGGAATCTTGGCTGTATAGAACTTCTCAGACTAATCTGTACTGGGGAGAACAAACTGTCTTTAAATAACCCCAGAAAAGAGTAACATTGGGAAATGTTTGATTGCTGTCTTCAGTGAGGTTTTACTTAATTTAAGTTGTAAGACCTGCATGTTTGGTCATTAGTATATTGGATCCTATTGGATCATAGAGCCTTTTTAGGGTAAGAAGTGCTGCACTTGCAGGTATACATTTTTGTTTAAGTGCTGTGTTCGTCCAGCAGAATCTAACATTTAGTTAATGTCCTAGTAGCTTTTCACATATTATCATTCCACAGTCGTACAGGTGATTTTGAAAGCAAATTAAGAGAGGCAGTTTTGCTTACAGGTACCTAAGCAGCAAAGTCAAATCAGTTTTGGGTTGTATGTCTCAATCTGGTTTGCAGGAATTGAGGCCCAGAAGCATTTGATTCTATGGCTTTAGGTGATCATCCTGCACACATAGTAGCTCTGTTGTGATTTTCTGGCTTTCTGTTTAAATGAGCACTTTTATTCTGGTTTGGTTCACAAAACCTTAAAGGAGGAAAGCAAGTGCCAATTGAATGTAATGTGTTAACAGAATTTTTATTATTACTATTATTATTGTTATTGTTATTATTAAAGGTTTTGGTCATTATCTTGTGTCCTCTGAGGTTATCCTAGACTTAAAAAACACAAATATATGTACTTTCTTTTTTAGTGATTTGAGATTAGACCAACAAAGGCCATAGGCTTCTGTATCTCTCCAAGGAATGTGCTTTCTTTTGGCAGGCACTTCCCAGCCAGATAAGACTATGTCAGCATCTGCCATTGAGTAATCCCTGTCTCCGTACCTCATTAGTAACCCCCCCCCCCAGGCTAGTAATCTAGGGCTCTGGATCACTTGAAGTGTTTTTCCTCCACCTTGACAATAAGGCTGCTGAATTATTTGATTCGCATGTTAGCTTTCCAAAAAAGTCTTTTACTTACAAAGTACAGAAAGTAATAGAAGGGATGTGTGAAGGTTCTTTAAGTATTGCTGACATGGCTTTAACTGGGGTAGAGCACTGATCCCATTGGACCCATTTCAGTCTCCACTTGGGGACTTCATGTGTAGCAGGATGATGTTCTTCGTGTTCCACTGTTGCAGTCATTACATTTGGTTATCTGCTTGCAGGTAGCCCTCAGCCGGCCTGATTGTCAAAGTCTTGGGTCCTGCGTCGGTTGCCGCCTCATCTTCCATGACGTCAGGTAGTCAGGGGTATAAAGCATGCAGCCGATGCCATTACATCAGTCATTCTTGCCGTGCGCTGCCCGAAGCAGAAGCAGTTCTCAAGTGCCAGTCGGCCAACTCCTGAAATTTTCGTTTTCGAGTTTCAGATCTGAAGTCTTCAACTAAGCTAAGTACCCCGTTGGGGATCCTTTTTCTTGCTATAAACCGAGGTCGGTAAAATTGTTAACAATTGTATTTCTTGGGAAAAAATACCTCAAAGGTTTTCATTCGTACTGCATTCCTTGCTTAGGCCCAGACCACAATGTACCTCACTGTCTGTTTTGTGCCTTATTCAAACCTCGAACTGTTAGTCGTCTGTTCATTTTCGCATCTAAATATTTTGGTACTCTGTTCAATTATCCAGAAATGGCTTCAGTAAGCCACCTGACTACCGGCATTCCAAAAAAACACAAAGATAACGACCGAGACAGACCGCATAGGTCCAAAGATGCTGACGACTCTTCTCATAAGCTAGTCGCCAGTTCGCTGGTACTCAGTGAGGCACTTTTGCAGCCCCTGATGCCCGCTACTTCAGATTCGCGGGCCTCTACTGAGATCCATTTGGAGTTGGTTTGCCACGAGATGCTTCTTTGACTGTGGAACCTGCGGATGTCTCTACCTTGGATGTCCGGAGCCGCTGTGCAGCCACCGGCTTCTGAGGGTGTATTCAGGCCTACTGACTTGCATATTAAACCGATGTCATCTTCTTCTTCAATGCCTAAAACTCAATCCATGCTTAGAAAACAGATGCCCAGACTGCATGGTCAGGCTCCTATGCCTAAAAAACAAAGAATGGCTGAAGACCTTATTACTCTAATTGGGGGAAGCCACCCTTCTCCCTCTAAGAGATCTAGAACTGATTTTCCTTCTGATTCTTCGGATCAAGATTCTGAAATTTCTGTTTTCTCTGATGACCAGGAGTTGCCCTTATCTACCTATGAGGATGCTGATGCAGAGGACTCCATTCCCTCTGCTTCCCCTCCTGATTATTTCTCTTTTGGTGAAACATTGCATACTCCTAGGGAGCATTTCTGCTGGGAAAGCCAGGATTACGCTGACTCCAAAAAGAGGCTTAGGGAATTCTTACTCCTCCCTCAACACAAACCTTTAGCTATCCCTCCTGTGCTGGACATTGTAGATGATGCCTTCTCAGAATCTAGCCTGGCCCCTGATTCGTTACCTCCGGCTCCCAGAAAACCTGACTGGTATTACAGGGTACCTGACTTTCTCACAAGTTCCACTTTAAGAATTCTACTGCAGATCCTGAGACCATTTCACAGGGACCCAAAGGCGTTAAGGCTACTACTGCCAAAACCCCTACCCCCTCTATTAGAGATTCCAGGGCCCCTGGACAGATGGGGTAAGAAGGTGTACACTTCTGCAGCTTTGGCCAGTAGGGCCTTAAACTGCCAGTTGCATATGTTAAAGTATCAGCAGCATATTATTGGATTGCTTAAACAGAAAATGATTCCTGACTTGTGCTGAAAATAAGGAATTGCAGGATTTAATGCATTCTGCTGAACAAGTTGGAAAACATACTTTGCAATGAGGTTTTGCTTCATTAGAGGAATCTTGCAGGGCTGCTGTCACTGGGTCTGTACTTCGAAGGCATGCTTGGCTTAAGGAGCAATCTTTGCCAGATCATGTTAAAGCTAAATTACTGGCTGCTCCCTTAAACCAAGACCGCATGTTTGGCAACAAAGCAGAAGTAGTACTTAAAAATATGGAGGAAAAAGCTAAATCTATGCAAAGTGTTAAAGATTTCCTGCAAGTACAGCCTCCCAGATTTAGTAGGCACTGGCCTTCTAAGAATTGGTCCTTTCCTGCCTCTTCCAGGCCGCCTCAGTCCAAACCCAGAACCAGCAGAGCACTCAGGCTTCAGTCCCAAGGTATTCACAGGCCTAAGCAGTGGGGGGTCCCACTTCCAAAGCTGGAGTAGTAAGACACCCCTCTACGGTAAACTGTCACAATGACTTGACTTTAAACCTTCCAAGCCCTGCTCAGATGTCTGTTCCTTTAGGGGGAAAGATCGTCCTACATGCAAAAAACTGGGATCTCATTACCCAAGACAAATGGGTTTTAAATAGTTTCCCAAGGATACAGATTCCACTTCCACTCCTTACAAACACCAAAAGGTTGGCCAGACCTACCCCCAAATCAATGAGCAGAGGCTCAAAAGCAAGTTCTCTCTCTTCTAAGCATTAGGGCTATTCAACCTGTCACAGAAGAAGAATGGGGGCAAGGTTTCTACTCAAGACTTTTCCTGGTACCCAGAAAAAATTCCTGGCATCCTATCCTGGACCCGTCTATCCTAAACACTTTTTTGGTAATCCCAAAATTCAGAATGCAAACTCTTCATCAGCTGTTTCCCATGCTAGGCAAAAATGCCTGGTTGGCAACACTGGAATTAAAGGAAGCCTACCTCCACATCCCAGTAAGGGAATCTTGCAGAAGATACCTACGCTTCAGAGCAGGCTACATGCACCATCAGTTCTCTGCACTGCCCTTTGGCTTATTTACTGCACCCAAGGTATTCACAAAGTGCCTAGCTCCAGTCATTGCATTTTGCAGGCAAAGAAATGTTCAAATATACCCATACCTGGACGATTGTCTAATTCAGGCTGAAAGCCAGGACATACTATTAAATCACCTGGCATTTGTAAAGAAATTACTAACTTCTCTGGGGTACACCATAAACGAAAATAAATCACATATAGTACCCTGCACAGCAAATTGTATTCCTGGGAGCAAGCTTGAATACAACTTCCCAGATGGCCTACCTCACTCCAGCGAAGCAAGTTCATTTGACAGCCTACTTCAAACTACAGGCCACAAAGACCCAGCTATTTGCAAGGAAAATACTGCAAGCCCTGGGATTCATGGCATCTTGCATTCTACTAATTCCATATGCAAGACTGCTTATGAGGAAACTACAATGGTATCTAAAAAGCCTATGGTGTCAACATTCTCGGGACCTAGAATCAATGATTCCTGTCATACCTTGTCTAAAGATAGTTCTTTTGGTGGGCAGAGGCCTGCCACCAAAACAACGGACTGCCATTCACTCTACCCTCTGCCGCCCAAACCCTAACAGACTCACCAGACTATGCATGGGGGTTCACTTGCAGGGCAGTCCATTCAGGGCAAATGGAACACAAGTCAGATGCACCTGCATATCAATCAAAATGAAATGTTAGCTGTACAGAATGCTCCGACAGCCTTAAACGACCACATTCCTCTAGGACAATTATTGGTAAAGGCGGACAACACCACTGTTCTGTGGTACATAAACAAGCGGGGGGGAACCCAGTCATACCCTCTCTGCAAACTAGCTATGGCTCTGTGGAACACAGCCTTGAGCTACCAAGTAAACCTACAAGCTCAATTCCTGCCAGACAAGCTAAATACACTGGCAGACGACCTAAGCAGAAATCTCATGGACCCACATGAGTGGAAACTGGAACCAAAGATATTCAACATTTTGAGAAACAAATGGGGGAGGCCAAAGATAGACCTGATGTTCTTCATCTCACATTGCTGCAGTCCTTACATATGGGTAGTCCGCTGTCCTCGGTCGGCCCGAATACCAAAGTATTAGGCTGACGTCGGTCAAGGCGCTTAAAACTGACATCAGGACGTCAGGGTACAAATGCGCATGACCGACGTCATATCCTCAGTCTTTTTTGCCGCATGGTCCGATGCAGAAGCAGCGTTGCAAGTGCCGTTCGGCGTTCTGAAATTTTTCGAGTTCAGAGTTTCAGACCGAATCCAAGTTGGCTAAGTACCCCGTTGGGGAATATTTTGTTTTTTTCTTGCCTCAGTGTATTACCGGATGTCAGAAAAAGTGAATAATTGTATTTCTTGTGGGAAACAGATACCGCATAGGGATTATCATTCTTTGTGCATTCCTTGTTTGGGGCCTGAGCATGGCGTAGTCGGGTGTCGATTTTGTGCTAGGTTTAATAAACGCACTATTAAGCGAAGATTAGATTGTGCTAGGCTGGTCTTCGGAAAGCGGTGCAATTATAATATGCCGTCGGATACTCCGGCCGCTTCCACGAAGAAGCGCAAAGACAAAGCAGTTAAACCCAGGCAAGATGAGTTGTCTGTTCCGGACGCCGGTTCTTTAGAGGCTTCAGTGGAACCGGTGGTTCCGATGGAGGCTTCTCTGGAGTCTCAGGGGGAGACTTTGATTTTGCAGGATGTGGCCTCTCAAGAGGCAGGTCAGGCTGAAGGGGCTTCTCAGGTTTCTGTACTCCCCTCCCTTCCCAGGGTGGTTAGGCCCTCTCCTTCTGTTTCCAAGGCTTCTTCCAGAGGCAGGCCAGGTTTAGCTTCTGTTGGTGTCAGTCCTAGTTCAGCAGGGTCTGTGCCTAAGAAGCACATGCTTAAAATGGCAGAAGATTTGATTACTCTGATTAGAGGTTCTTTGCCCTCCTGAGAAGAGGCCTAGGGTGGAGCCAGAGTTGGAAAGTTTTGAGCAGGCTTGGATGTTTCAGAGTCTTGCTGAGGACTTGCAGGAGTACTCTCCTTATTCTGATTCTGATGCAGAAGATTCCACTTCTTCTGCTTCTCCCCCAGAGGATTTTTCTTTTCAGAGACACTTCATTCTATGAGGGAGCATTTTAAGTGGGAAGGTCAGGACTTCTCTGATTCACGGAAAAGGCTTAGGGAATTTTTTTGTTTACCTCAACATAGGCCCTTAGCTATACCCCCTGTTCTGGATGTTGTGCAAGATGTATTTTCAGAGGCTTCACTTAATCCTGATTCTCTGCCTCCTGCGCCTGTTAAACCGGATAGGTATTACAGGGTGCCTGAGGCTCATAAATATCTCTTTAAGAGTCCTAGGGCGGACCCAGAAACTGTTAGTCAAGGACCTAAGGGGGTCAAGGCCTCTGTTGTAAAGAATCCGGTTCCTCTAGATAAAGAGGCCAGAGCTTTGGATAGATGGGGAAAGAAGGTCTGTACATCTTCTACCTTAGCTATGAGGGCGTTGAATTGCCAGTTTCATATGTTGAAATATCAACATTTTCTCCTTTCGCAATTGAAATCTAAGGTGGATGCTCTGGCAGAAGGCATTGACTGTAAAGAATTACAAGATTTGGTGCATGTCTCTGAACAGGTGGGTAAGCATTCTTTACAGTGTGGCTTTGATGCTGTGCAGGCTTCTTCTAGGGTGGCTGCCACTGGTTCAGTTCTTCGCAGGCACGCCTGGCTTAAGGATCAGAATTTATCTGACCATGTTAAGACAAGGATTTTGGATGCTCCTTTGCAGTCTGAAGTGTTGTTTGGTCCACCTGTGGAATCAGTCCTGAAGAAATTGGAAGACAAGGCTAAGTCTATGCAGACTGTTGATTTTTTGCAAGTTCAACCTCCAAAGTTTAGTAGAAATTGGCCTGCTAAGGGGTGGACGTATCCTTCCTCTGATTCTCAGTCTAGGGGTAGATCTAGACGTGGTAGGGGCAGAGCTCAGAGTTCCTTCAGACCTAGAACATGGAGTTCACCTGCACAGTCTTCAAGTGAGGGCAGGGGCCAGTCCTTTCGTAAACAGGCCCAATGACCTGATTTTTCAGCTGCCAGATCCTTCTTGCCTGGCAGCACCTTTGGGAGGAAGGTTGGCACTCTTCAAGGAAAATTGGATTTTAATTACCCAAGACAAATGGGTATTGGATATCATACTCCAAGGTTACAAATTTTATTTCCATACCTTACCTCCTTTCAAAGGCATGCCAGACGTTCCTCCTCAACAAAGGCTAGAGGCTCACAAACAGATTTCTCTGCTACTACAAATAGGAGCTATACAACCGGTCCCTCTGCCAGAAGTGGGCCTAGGATTTTATTCTCGCCTGATGTTCTTCATTCCACATTGCTGCAGTCCTAACTATTCGCATGACCCATATCCTCAGTCTTTTTGCCGCATGGTCCGATGCAGAAGCAGTTTTGCGAGTGCAGGTTGGCGTTCTGAAATTTTCTGAAGTCGGAGTTTCAGACCGAATCAGAGTTGGCTAAGTACCCGTTGGGGAACATTTTGGTTTTTCTTGCCTCAGTATTTAACGGATGTCAGAAAAAGTGAATAACTGTATTTCTTGTGGGAAACAGATACCTCATAGGGATTACCATACCTTGTGTATACCTTGTTTAGGGCCTGAGCACCACGTTGTTGGATGCGCTCTTGTGCTAGGTTTAACAAACGCACTATTAAGAGGAGGTTAGACTGTGCCAGGTTAGTGTTTGGTAAGCGTTGTAATTATAAAATGCCGTCGGATGCTCAAGAAGCGCAAGGACAAAACAGCGAAGCCTAGGGTTGATGAACGCAGTCCGGACGTCGGTTCTTTAGAAACTCAGTGGAGCCAGAGGTTTTGCCAGGAGTTTCTTTGGAGTCTCAGGCAGAGACTTTACTGTTACAGGATGTGCCTTCTCAGGAGGTAGGCCAGGCTGAGGGGGCTTCTCAGGTAACTGCTCTTCCCTCTCTTTCCAAGGTAGTTAGAGCCTCTCCTTCTGTTTCCAAAACTTCTTTGAGAGGTAGGCCAAGTTTAACTTCAGTGGGGGCTTCTCCTAGCACTTCAGGTTCTGTGCCTAAGAAACATATGCTTAAAATGGCAGAAGATTTGATTACTATGATTAGAGGTTCTATGCCCCCTCCTGATAAGAGGCCTAGGGTGGAACCTGAGTTTGATAGTTTTGAACAGTGTTCAGAGGCTTCTGAGTCTTCGAAGATTTGCAGGAGTTTCCTCCTTATTCTGATTCTGATGTGGATGATTCCACTCCTACAGCTTCTCCTCCTGAGGATTTCTCATTTTCAGAGACTCTGCATTCCATGAGGGAGCACTTTAAATGGGAAGGCCAGGATTACTCTGATTCCAGGAAAAGGCTTAGGGAATTCTTGTTTTACCCCAGCATAGGCCCTTAGCTATACCTCCTGTGTTGAATGTGGTGGAAGATGTTGTTGCAGAGGCTTCCCTGAACCCTGATTCTTTGCCGCCTGCTCCTGTTAAACCTGATAGGTACTATAGGGTGCCTGAAGCTCATAAGTATCTTTTTAAGAGTCCTAGGGCAGACCCAGACACTATTTCTCAGGGACCTAAAGGTGTTAAGGCCTCTGTGGTTAAAAATCCTGTTCCCACTGATAAAGAGGCAAGGGCTTTGGATAGATGGGGAAAGAAAGTGTATACTTCTTCCACTTTAGCCATTGAATTGTCAGTTTCATATGCTAAAATATCAAAATTATCTCCTTTCACAACTGAAATCTAAGGTGGATGCTTTGGCGGAAGGTATTGAGTGTAAAGAGTTGCTGGATTTAGTTCATGTGTCTGAACAAGTGGGTAAGCATTCTTTGCAATGTGGTTTTGATGCTGTACAGGCCTCCTGGTGGCTGCCACTAGTTCTGTTCTTCGCAGGCATGCCTGGTTGAGGGATCAGAATTTAGCTGAGCATGTTAAGACAAGGATTTTGGATGCTCCTTTACAGTCTGATGTGTTGTTTGGTTCACCTGTGGAAGCATTTTTAAAGAAAATGGAGGACAAAGCTAAGTCTATGCAAACTGTTAAAGATTTTTTGCAGGTGCAGCCACCAAGTTTAGTAGAAATTGGCCTACTAAGGGATGGACATATCCTGCTTATGATTCCCAGTCTAGGGGTAGGTCTAGACGTGGTAGGGGCAGAGCTCAAGGTTCTTTTAGGCCTAGAACAGGGAGTTCACCTGCTCAGACTTCTGGTGAGGGCAGGGGTCAGTCCTTTCGTAAACAGACCCAATGACCTGCTTTTTCAGCTGCCAGTAGATTCTCGTCTGGCAGCTCCTTTGGGAGGAAGACTGTCTCTTTTCAAAGAAAATTGGGATTTAATTACTCAGGACAGATGGGTGTTGGATATCATTCACCACGGTTACAGGTTTTATTTCCATACATTGCCCCCCCTCCTCCACAAAGGAAAGAGGCTCACAAGCAAATTTCTCTGTTACTCCAAATAGGGGCCATTCAGCCAGTCCCTGTATCAGAAAGGGGCCTAGGATTTTATTCTCGCCTGTTCCTAGTACCAAAGAAGGGGAACACATGGAGACCAATTTTGGATTTATCTATCCTCAACACTTATCTGGACATTCCCAAGTTCAAGATGTTGACGTTACAACAGCTTTTACCTCTGCTGGGCAAAGATCACTGGATGGTAACTCTAGATCTCAAGGAAGCTTACCTTCATGTGCCTATAAGACTAAGTTGCAGGAAGTATCTGCGTTTTGAGCTGGAAATTCTCATTATCAGTTCTCTGCATTGCCCTTTGGCTTATCTACTGCCCAGAGTATTCACAAAGGTTCTGGCTCCAGTGATAGCTTACTTCAGGCTACAAGGAATTCAAATCTATCCTTACTTGGACGACTGCCTGATTCTGGCTCAAGAAAAGGAAGACCTTCTACAGCATCTGGAATATGTTATAGCAGTGCTAAGATGCCTAGGGTATTCTGTGAACGAAATAAAGTCCAGTCTAGTACCCTCTCAAGACATGTGCTTTCTGGGTGTGAGACTGAATACAGCAGCCCAGATGGCCTTTTTAACCCCGGACAAACAAAAGAGTCTATCCCTTTACTTCCATCAACTATCTCATCAGTCCGTGCTGACTGCAAGGACAGTCCTTCAAGCATTAGGGTTCATGGCATCTTGTATTCTGGTGCTTCCCAATGCCAAACTGCATATGAGGAAGCTGCAATGGTATCTCAAAATGTATGGACACAGCACTGCCAGGATTTGGACACTGTCATTCAAATAATACCTTGCCTTCAAAAGAATTTTGTGGTGGGCTCAGGAATGTCACCTAAACAAGGGACTCTCTGTGACCCGGCCAGAGGCGAGTCAGATTTTAACGACAGATGCCTCGGACATTGCTTGGGAGCTCATCTAAATGGAAAGTGGATACAAGACAAGTGGCCTGCCAGACTACAGCATCTACATATCAACATGAAGGAGATGTTAGCAGTCCAGTTTGCATTAATGGCTTTCAAGGAGTTACTTCTTCCAGGGCAGGTGTTGATTCTAACAGACAACACAACTGTCATGTGGTACATCAACAAACAAGGGGGAACACATTCTTATCCTCTATGCAGGCAAGCAATGATTTTATGGGAGACTGCGCTCAGCTTGCAACTAACTCTTCAGGCAAGGTTTCTGCCGGGAGCACAGAACTCCTTAGCAGATGTGTTAAGCAGACAAATCATGGATCCCCACGAGTGGAAACTGGGTCTTCATGTATTTCAGAAATTGACAGTGTCATGGGGAACTCCAGACATAGATCTGTTCGCTTCTCCACTAAACCACCAGCTGCCAAAGTTTTGCACAAAGGGGTTTCATCACACAGCTTGGAAAGTGGATGCTCTTTCTTTCAGTTGGAAAAATCTTCATGTGTATGCCTTTCCACCTCTGCCTCTTCTTCCAAAGGTGCTCTTAAAGGTCAGACAAGACAAGCCAAGGATGATTTTAATAGCTCCAGATTGGCCTCGGCAACACTGGTACCCACTACTAAGGAGTCTGGTAAGGAAGCCTCCATGGCCTTTACCTTTGATTCCACATCTGTTATCTCAGAAGGACGGTCATCTGCTCAATGTCAAGCTTCACACTCTTCATCTAACAGCCTGGCATATTCTGTGCTGAAGCATAGCAGGTCTCAACTTCCTCAACAAGTTTTAAATGTGATTATGGAAGCTAGAAGACCTAGTACAAGGAAAGTGTAAAATGGAAGAGGTTTTATTTTGGAGTACAGCAAAGAATTTGGAGATTTCTGAGCCTAATTTGAGTGTGGCTCTTCAATATCTTACTGAGTTATTGGACAAAGGTTTGTCCTTCTCTTCCATTAAGATTCATGCTGCAGCAATTTCAGCTCATTATGATTGTGACCCACCATTGTTTTCGCATCCTTTGTTCAAGCAGTTTCTTAGAGGGGCAAAGAATATAAGACCCCCGAGCTCCTACTCCTGCTTGGGATCTCAATTTTGTGTTGGAAAAACTTACTCTACAACCTTTTGAGCGCTACTGCTGAATTGAAATACTTGTCATGGAAGACTGCTTTTCTGTTGGCTATTACTTCTGCAAGAAGGGTGTCTGAATTGCAGGCCCTTATGGCAGTAGAGCCCTTTTGATTTTCCATAAGGATAGGGTATCATTACGCACTAATCCTTCCTTTATGCCTAAGGTGGTTTCTAGTGTGGCTTTAAACCAAACTATTCATTTGCCTACTTTTATGCAGACCCCAAAATAAAGGGGAAAAGATTTTGCACACTTTAGATGTACACAGGCAATTTATTATTTAAGCAGGACTAAGGATTTTAGGCAGTCTCAGCAGTTGTTTGTTTCTTTTGCTTTGAGTTCGCAGGGCAAGCCTGTGTCAAAACAAACTATTTCTAGGTGGATTGGCTTTTGCATTGCATTTTGTTATTCCCATCATGGCAAGGAGATTCCAGCTGGGATTAGGCCTCATTCCACTAGGGCTACTGCCACTTCAACAGCATTTCTAAGGGGTGGCAACTAAGGATATTTTGGAGGCAGCTACTTGGAGTTCAGTGCATACTTTCTCTAAGCATTATCACCTTCCTATCTACTCTAAGTCTAGGGCTGGTTTTGCCACAGCTGTTTTGCAAGGCATGTTGTCAGCTCCTGCTTCTTTATGATTTGCCAGCCTCCCTTACCTCTGCTTTGGGATTCTACCCAATAGTAAGGACTGCAGCAATGTGGAGCGAAGAACATAGTACAGTTTTGTACCTACCATAAATGTAGATGTTCGAGGATCCACATTGCTGCAGTCCAATTTACTCTCCCTCCTTCCCCTCTGTGTTTAGGGGTGGTTGTGTAGGTGAGGTTATATGCTGATATTTTTGTATATATTTTTGTATATATTGTACATATTTTTGGTGCAGGTATTTTGGGCCTTGTCTTTTTAGGGTCTTCTGACATCTGGGGCAAGAAAAGACTGAGGATATGACGTCGGTCATGCGCATTAGTACCCTGACGTACTGACGTCAGTCTAATGCGCCCTGACGACGTCAGCCATATACTCTGGTATTCGGGCCGACTGGACAGCGGACTACCCAATAGTAAGGACTGCAGCAATGTGGATCCTCGAACATCTACATTTATGGTAGGTACAAAACTGTACTTTCTCTGCATTGCCCTTTGGCTTATCTACTGCGCCCAGAGTGTTCACAAAGGTTCTGGCTCCAGTGGTAGCTTTCTTCAGGCTAAGAGGAATACAAATCTATCCTTATTTGGACGACTGCCTGATTCTGGCTCAAGGAAAGGACGAACTTCTTCATCATTTACAGTATGTGATGGCAGTGTTAAGATGCCTAGGGTATTCTGTGAACGAAATAAAGTCCAGTCTAGTACCCTCTCAGGACATGTGCTTTCTGGGTGTGAGACTGAATACAGCAGATGGCCTTTTTGACCCCGGACAAACAAAAGAATCTTTCTCTTTACTTCCACCAATTGTCTCGTCAGTCCAGGCTGACTGCAAGGACAGTCCTTCAAGCCTTGGGGTTCATGGCATCTTGTATTCTGGTACTTCCCAATGCCAAACTGCATATGAGGAAGCTACAATGGTATCTCAAAAATGTATGGACGCAGCACTGCCAAGATATGGACACTGTCATTCAGATAATACCTTGCATCCAAAAGGAATTTTTGTGGTGGGCTCAGGAATGTCACCTAAACAAGGGACTCTCTGTGACCCGACCAGAGGTAGTCAGATTCTAACGACAGATGCCTCAGACAAAGCTTGGGGAGCTCATCTGAATGGAAAGTGGATACAAGACACGTGGCCTGCCAGACTTCAACATTTACATATCAACTTGAAGGAGATGTTAGCAGTCCAATTTGCATTGATAGCTTTCAAGGATTTGCTTCTTCCAGGGCAGGTGTTGATTCTAACAGACAACACAACTGTCATGTGGTACATAAACAAGCAAGGGGGGACACATTCTTATCCTCTATGCAGACAAGCAATGATTTTGTGGGAGACTGCTCTCAGTTTACAGCTGAATCTTCAGGCAAGGTTTCTGCCAGGAGCACAGAACTCCTTAGCAGATGTGTTGAGCAGACAAATTATGGATCCCCACGAGTGGAAATTGGATCCTCATGTATTTCAAAAACTGACAGTGTTATGGGGAACTCCAGACATAGATCTGTTCGCTTCTCCTCTAAATTACCAGCTGCCAAAGTTTTGCACAAAAAGGTTTCATCCCACAGCTTGGAAAGTGGATGCTCTCTCATTCAGTTGGAGCAATCTTCATGTGTATGCCTTTCCACCACTGCCTCTCCTCCCAAAGGTACTCCTGAAGGTCAGACAGGACAAGCCAACCATGATTTTAATAGCTCCGGATTGGCCTCGACAGCACTGGTACCCATTACTGAGAAGTCTGGTACGGGAGCCTCCATGGCCTTTGCCTTCGATTCCACACCTCGAACATCTACATTTATGGTAGGTACAAAACTGTACTTTTTAAACTCTGGAGGGTCTCAACTTCCGCAACAAGTTTTGAATGTTATTTTGGAGGCCAGGAGGCCTAGTACAAGGAAAGTTTACGCTGATAAATGGAGGAGATTTTTAATTTGGAGTACAGCAAAGGACTTTGATGTTTCTAAACCTAATTTAAGTGTTGCTCTTCAATACCTTACTGAGTTATTGGACAAAGGTTTGTCCTTCTCCTCTATTAAGGTTCATGCTGCAGCAATTTCTGCTCACTATGACTGTGACCCACCATTATTTTCTCATCCTTTGTTTAAGCAATTCCTTAGAGGGGCAAAGAATATAAGACCCCCACGTAGAGCTCCTACTCCTGCTTGGGATCTCAATTTTGTGTTGGAGAAACTCACTCTACAACCTTTTGAGCCTGCAGCGACTGCCGAGTTGAAATATTTATCATGGAAGACTGCTTTTTTGTTGGCCATTACCTCTGCGAGAAGGGTTTCTGAATTACAGGCCCTTATGGCGGTTGAGCCTTTCCTAATTTTCCACAAGGACAGGGTATCTTTGCGTACTAACCCTTCCTTTATGCCTAAAGTGGTTTCTAGTGTGGCTTTAAACCAAACTATTCATTTGCCTACTTTTTATGCAAACCCCCAAAATAGAGGGGAAAAGATTTTGCACACTTTGGATATACACAGACAGTTACGATATTATTTGAGCAGAACTAAAGGGTTCAGGCAGTCTCAGCAGTTGTTTGTTTCATTTGCTTTGGGTTCTCAGGGCAAACCTGTTTCAAAGCAGACTATTTCTAAGTGGATTGGTTTTTGTATCACTTTCTGTTATTCCCATCATGGTAAGGAGATTCCAGCTGGGATTAGGCCTCATTCCACTAGGGCTACTGCCACTTCTACAGCTTTTTTAAGGGGGGTGGCTACTAAAGATATTTTGGAAGCAGCTACTTGGAGTTCAGTGCATACTTTCTCTAAACATTACCACCTTCCACTTTACTCTAAATCTAGGGCTGGTTTTGCCACTGCAATTTTACAGGGCATTCTGGCAGCTCCTAATGCTTTATAGTTTTGCCATCCTCCCTTACCTCTGCTTTGGGATTCTACCCATATGTAAGGACTGCAGCAATGTGAGATGAAGAACATAGTACAGTTTTGTACCTACCATAAATGTAGATGTTCGAAGATCCACATTGCTGCAGTCCAAATTACCCTCCCCCCTTCCCCTCTGTAGTTGGAGGTGGTTGTGTGGTTTGGGTTGTGAATATTGTAAATATTGTAAATATGATTAGTGCAGGGGTGGTTGGTTGTTTTTTGCTGTTTTTGGCTTTGGCCTTTCTTTTTAGGGCCTTCTGACATCTGGGGCAAGAAAAGACTGAGGATATGACGTCGGTCATGCGCATTTGTACCCTGACGTCCTGATGTCAGTTTTAAGCGCCTTGACCGACGTCAGCCTAATACTTTGGTATTCGGGCCGACCGAGGACAGCGGACTACCCATATGTAAGGACTGCAGCAATGTGGATCTTCGAACATCTACATTTATGGTAGGTACAAAACTGTACTTTTTCCTCCCCTCAGAACTACCAATTAGACAAATTCTGCACAAGGACTCCCCACAGACAAGCTTGGAAAGTGGATGCCCTGTCCTTCACCTATCAGTTTATGCCTTTCGCCCTCCCCCTCTGCCTCTCCTCTCCAAAGTGCTACTAAAGATCAAACAGGACAAACTAAGGACAATACTTATTGCACCAGACTGGCCACGCCAACACTGGTGTACCCCCTCTTGTGCAGTGTGTCACTTCTGGAACCATGGCACCTGCCTCAGACCCCTGCCATGCTGTCCCAGCAGGAGGGCCAGATTCTGAACCTTGCAGCCTGGCTAATTACTTTATCTCTCCGTTACCATCCCTCAGTAAGAAAATGATGGATGTCATTTTGGAGGGAAGGAGGCCTAGTACTAGAAAATGCTATGCTGAAAAATGGAAAAGACTCTGTTTCTGGAGCCAAACACAGGGGATGGGCACAGCAGTGCCCAGTTTACCTCATATTCCTCAGAACTTAACTGAGATGTTTCACAAGGGCCTTTCATTTTCTTCCATCAAAATTCATGCCTCTGCCATTTCAGCACATTACAGTACAGAACCACCCCTCTTCTCTCATCCACTGCTGAAACAATTCCTCAGAGGGGCCAAAAACTTAAGACCACCCAGGAGAGCCCCTACTCCAGCCTGGGACCTTAACTTTGTGTTGGAAAAGTTCACTCTGCCTCACTTTGAGCCAGCTGCAAATGCAGAGTTGAAATTCCTTTCTTGGAAAACAGCCTTCCTTCTAGCCATCACTTCAGCAAGAAGGGTGTCTGAATTACAGGCCCTCATGGCAGTAAAGGCTTTCATCATTTTTCATGCAGACAGGGTGTCCCTCAGGACCAGTCTCTCCTTTATGCCCAAGGTGGTACCCAGTGTGGCCCTTAATCAGTCCATTCATTTGCCAACCTTCTTTTCTAATCCACAGAACAAAGGGGAACAAATATTGCACTTCTTGGACGTGCACAGACTACTTAGATTTTACTTGGACAGGGCTAAGCCTCTCAGGAAATCTGAAGAGCTGCTGGTTGCATTTGCTGCAGGGGCAGAGGGGAAGGCCATTTCAAAGCAAACCCTTTTTAACTGGATAGGCCATTGCATTCATTTCTGCGGTAAGCACCATGGAAAACCTACCCCACAGGGGATAAGACCACATTCAACCAGGGCTGCAGCTACCTCTATAGCCTTTTTCAGAGGTGTCCCTACCAAGGATATCCTAGAAGCTGCTACCTGGAGTTCTGTACATACCTTCACCAAGCATTACCACTTGCCAATTTTTTTTAAATCCAGAGCAGGTTTTGCCACTGCAGTCTTGCAGGGCCTTATAGCTTGTCCTAATGCTATCTAATTGCCTCCTCCCTTCCTTAGCTTTGGGAATCTACCCAAATGTAATGACTGCAACAGTGAAACACAAAGAACATAGTAAATGTAAATGTTCGCGTGTATTCACTGTTGCAGTCCTGGTTACCCTCCCTCCAGCCCCCTGACTTCTGTTGACTATACCTCTATTCTTGCTTACTATGCTTAAAGCTTTCTGTTGTATTTGCTTTTTGTTGAAGGTGTAACCTTGTATATAATTGCTTCCCATTACGGGGGCACCTGACATCTGGGGCAAGAAAAACTGATGTAATGGCGTCTGCTGCATGCTTTATACCACTGACTACCTGCTGTCATAGAAGATGAGACAGCAACTGACGCAGGACCCAGGACTTTGATAATCAGGCCGACTGAGGGCTACCTGCAAGCAGATAACCCAAATGTAATGACTGCAACAAGTGAATACACTCTAACATATACATTTATGGTAAGTGTACACAACTGTACTTTCCGTTGGTGTATGCTGGTACTCCTGATCATGTCTTACTGCTTTTAGTAAGAACACTAAAATGTTTTGTATTAATACCATTTTCAAGGACCCTTTGGTTGAATCGGAGAATAGTAATAGCCTCTAGGATGTGAAGGGCTGGGCGCTTACAGCTATGGGTATGAAGCATCACCCAAAATAGGACTTGCAGGGTGTAGCTGGTGTGAAGGGGGAAGTGTCTAAAAAAACTCAGGATACAGCTGAGTCAGAAGAGTCCTTGGTTTCAGTACTTTGTCCTCAAACTTTGCTGATTTGTTTGCCTCCTTGTCGAACAAAAAAAAAAAAAAATAATAATACAGTAATGGCCTTATTCACTATAGGTGCCTGAGCAAGCTGTTTTTTTTTTTTTTTTGCCTACTTTTTTCCCTGTCTGTTTTCCTGGAATTTGCTTTAACAGATGTGAAGCAGAACACAAGATGTTTCATGATAGTCAGCCAAAGGTTCTATACTGCAGAAATGTCTGCTCTGTCCAAGAGAAGAAAGCACACACCTAGCCAGGAAGCTGCAGAATGCACATGGTTTGCCCATGCAAAATAGCCATTAGATGTGGTAGAGTAGCCATGGTAGCTGTTGTGGCAAAGCTCTCTTGCTCAAAACTACTTGAGGACAATTTTGTTTATAGCTCATAAAAATCCTCCTTTTTAAACAAAAGAAGCTTTATGTCCAGACTGCATGATTTTTTGTTGCCGGGTGCTTAATTTTCTTTCCACACATTAAAGACGTGTGACAGACGTTTTTTACATTACCCATAGGTTGTGTCTGTACATGTGTGTATATTCTAGGATATTGGATATTCGGTGTAGTTTTCACTGTTGCAGTCTGCTCACTCTTGGGCGATCCTAACATGAAGGTAGCCCATGGCTTACCAGTCTTCCAAAGCAACCCCCGCCATTTGGGCTCTGGCTGAAATCCTTCTGAAGCAGGGGCATCAATCATATAAAAAAGTCAGCGAATGCCATGTTCAGATTTTTTTTGAGTAAATGGAACCAATAGAAAAATCCCTGGCCCCAGAGCAGAAGTGGACCAAGAGGGATCTCCAGAATAGGCTAAGACTCACCCCAACATGCCCCAATCACAATATTCCCAACAAAAAAAAGGTAATGGAATCCGGGGTCAAGGCACAGTAAAAGTGGAAACAGGTTGGGGGTTCCCTAATCCGACACCCCATCAGAAAAGCTCTTCAGCTCTGAAACTTAAACAAATGTAACAAGAGGCTTGCTACAGTTAAATCAGCACATACTGAACAATTCAGCCATGACCATGACTGCAAGTGCAGTATCTGCATTAGTTTATGAAGCTGTGATATCTTTGTGGGTTCCTAGAGCAATGCTGGTACTGCACTCATACCATTGACACTTGCCGATTGTGCCCTGGGCAGTAGACCACTTTACCGATCCCTACTTACAGCTTTCTCAAAGGGGCACAGGAAAAACAGAAGAAAGTAACGGGAATGGTGAAGTAGAGCTTGGTCTGCAGCAGTGAAACCACTTCATTTATGTAAGAGACTAAAACCGCATCAAATGGAAGGATGGCTGTACAGTGAGAGAGTTTTTGCTCCCTATTGGAAGAGTAAAGGATTGTTTTATTTTTGATTTGGCCACCCTTTTTTTTTTTTTCTCTGAGAACTTTGCTGTTACAGATTACTGAAGGTTGGAAGTGGCCTGTGGAGATGAGGTATAAAGCTAGACCATTTGATTTTTGAAAGGAGTGAGGAAGAAGCCTAATATCTTATTGTAATAGATGCTGTGTATGCAGTGCAAAGAAAGGTGCAAATTCCTGTGGACATGACGTTCGGATAGTCCCTTTAATGTTCTTTGGTAGGGGCTTCTTCGCTTTCTGAAGTAAATTGTTAGACTGAAAACAGGGGTGGGAGAATAGGCTTTGATCATGTTCGTAGTCGCTGTTTCAGTTGCATAGTTTCTAGCCAACAGATGTCCAAGGACGACTTCTGGAAATCCGGATAAGGGGGTATCCAGCTCCATCTTCAGTTATTTCTAGCCATGCAGTCGAATGTATTACTCCATTTTAGCAAACACTAGCAAGTCTGTCAGTCAGCTAGATTTTTCCAGGGTTCCTGAAAACCGGCTTTCAGATAATACCCCATTGGGGGATTCTTGATGTTTAAAAATGTCAATAACTGCATGTAGGAAGCAAATCCTACATAAATTAGTTTTTAGTTGTATTATATTCCATTAAGTCCGTGATGGTGTCCTTTTCCCTTCCCTTTGGCCATTTTGGTTGGTTTGGCTTTTTGGCTCCCTTTTTGGTTGGGAAGTGTGGTAGTGTAAAATCTTTCCCTTGGGCTACTTGTTTCTGTTTTAACATTCATTTTTTGTTAATTTATTAGTCTGAGTGTACTGCTGTTTAGAACAGACCTTTAGTGTTTAGACCGCTTGCCTGGTTGTCAGACTCATCATTGGTTTTCCCTTTGGCATTGGTTGTTTTTTTCTCTATGTCTGAGAAGCCTCTAGGGTTTGAGGCACTCCTCATGTGGTCGGAAGATGCCGGTTTCCGACTTGAACGAGGAGTGCCTCTACTATCTCGGCACCTGCCACCTGGAGGGTGAATGCAGCATTTGTACTGCATTCAACCCCCTGGCTCTGGTTGACCGCCAGAATAAACTTATTTTAAAAGGCATGGTTCAGGGAGGTCTCCTGGTCAAGGAGTCTTCCTCCAAGTCGGGACCCTCTGGCCATAAAAGAAAGCCTTCCTCCTCTTTTTCTTCAGGGGAGGTTTCATCTGAGAACGCTAGGCTATCTGATCCCAGATCCAACTCCAGCCTTAGCGGTGTCTGATCTGAGGGCTTCGTGAGAGTCTACGCCCAGATCCAAGGCCTCCAGATCAAGGCCTTCGAATCCAAGCCAAAGCAGACCTGTCTCCGATCCAATCCCTTCAGAGATATGAGGGGTTCAAAAGCTATTTCTTCAGACCTTCATATTTCCTTGGATCTGATATGGTCAGATCAGAGACCCATGCCAGATCCCATTTTGGTTGAGGATCTTCCCTTGGATCCTGCGGGAGGGGATCTTTTGTTTTCCCTGCCACGTAGGACCCATTCCCCAGACTATCGGAGAAGGCCCTCGGGGTCCTGGCATGGGTCTCCAGCTAGATCCTCCAGGAGCATCCTTCCCTCTGATATGGACAGAATGATGCTGTCATTTTTTGAGGGCTCAGATCGAACTGGGTCTTGTGACTTCCCCAGCCCACAAGATTAGCGAGCCTTCTCCCACTCCCTGACTTTTCTCCTAGTCTGACTTCTCAGGGTTTGGACTTAAGGGAGCCAGTGCACAGCTTAGAGGTGGTGGGGGTTACCGGGACTTCTCTTGTCCCTTGGCCAGTTCTACTCACCTTTCCCCGGGACAGGTGGAGCCACTGGTCTGGGTTGGCGCTCCAGTGTCTGTGGGGGCTGGTTTGGGTCCGGGTCTTTTTGACTGCTTCCTGCCCCTTGGTGTTTCAGCTGTTGATAGCACCTGGGCTGGCATTCTCCTGGGGATTGGGGGTGCTAGCGGGGTCTGCTCCTTCCTCTGCTGTAGTGTTGTCAGTGGGGGAAGGAGAGGGGGGCTTAGTCTAGTCCCTCCGCGTTCTGGGTGATGGAAAGATCTCTCTCTGCTACCAGAGGAGCCTCCCCTGTGCGTCATGCTCTATCCCAGCCCCTGAGTTTGAGTGGACCATCTCATTCTGCTCCTGGTCAGCCCATTCGACCTAGCCTCTAGGGGAATTGCCCCTTTCACTCTCCCCACCTCTTCATAGTCTTCCCCTGAGCCTCCAGTGCAGGAAGTACCATGTAAGAGGAGACATCTTGACTCCCCGATTGGGACGCATCACCCTTATCAATATCAGTTTCCTCTAGTGAGGAACTCCAAGATCACCGCCAATGGTGTCTCCTTTGGAGACATTCTGGAGATTCTTAAGGCCAAAGGCAGTTGGTCTTCCCAACCCCCGTCCTCTGAGGAAACTGTGTTTCTGGAGGCTTTCGGTATGCCCCCCCCCCCCGCTTGACCCATTTATCAACCTTTTATTGCAAGCAGGGCTCAGAAGGAACCCGATTCAGTGGAGCCATTACCCAAGAGAGCCGACAAGTTTTTGACTATTGTACTGTATTCCCATTTCCAACCCCCCCCCCCCTCCCCGCCAAGAAGCAGAATCTCCCAGATGTGCCACCCGGTCAGGGAGTGTTAGCCCGTCTAGAGGTAACCAACCTCATCCGTAAAAGAGCCATCCAAAAGGTCCCCACAGGGCAAAGAGGATCCGGAACTTACTCCCACTTCTTCTGGGACCTGCTTCCATTTCTGGACCTCAGTCAGTTGAACTTCTCAGTCAAGAATTTGAAGTTCCAGATGGTCACTGTACAGTCGATTGTGCCCCTCCTGCACAAAGATTACTAAATGTGCCCCATGGATCTCCAGGACGTGTACCATCATATCAAAATAGACAGGCGGACCATCATATCAAAATAGACAGGCGGTCCAGGAGATTTCTCCACTTTTGCATAGGAGCCCATCACTTCCAGTTCCAAGCCCAGCCCTTTGGACTCACCACAGCCCCCTGGGTGTTCAGTGTATGGCAGTGGTGGCAGCTCCTCTCAGGCTGCAGAGATTCCAGGTGTTTCCCCTACCTCGATGACTGGCTCCTCACAGCTCCCACACAGCATCAACTGGTGGAGAACGCACAGATGTTCTTCGTGTTTCACTGTTGCAGTCATCACATTTGGAGTTATCCCTGCCAGGGTAGCCCTCAGCTGGCCCGAATACCAGAGAATTAGTATTTCTGCATCGGTTGCTGTTGCTTGAGGACTGATGTCGGGTCATCAGTAGTATAAAGTAAGGCAGCCGACATCATTAAATCAGTCTTTCTTGCAGTGGAGCCCGAAGCAGAAGCAGTTCATCTGAGTGCTGGTCGGCCGCTACCTGAGTTTCGTCTACCAAAGTGAAGTTGAAGTCTTCTAAAGCTAAATACCCCGCTGGGGATCCTTTTTTTTTTTTCTTGCACTAACCAATATCAGAAAAAGTTAATTCTCACCTGTGGAAAATATATACCACACTGAGACTTCCACTCTTACGGCGTTACTTGTTTAGGCCCGGACCACGACGTACCTTGTTGTCACTTCTGTGCTTTGTTCAATGCCAGAACTATCCGTCGTCGGGCCCTTATTGTAGCTAGATATTTTTGCTTACAGTCATCGAGTATGGCTTCGCTAAGCCATCAGACAGCAGATCTTCCGAAAAAAAAAAGTAGAGAGAAAGACTAGACAGACTGCACAGGTCCAAGCCTACCGACGATGCTTCCATTAAGCTAGTCGTCAGTTCTCTAGTCCTCAGTGAGGCACTTTCACAGCCCCTGATGCCCGCTTCTGTTGATTCACAGGCCGCTACCGAGACCATTTTGGAGTCTGGTATGCTGCAAAACTCTTTGTTTAAGGATCCTGCGGTCGTCTCAACCTTGAATGGGTCTGCAGTTGAGCAGGTGCCGGCTTCCAAGGAAGTCCTTCGCACTACCGAATCTTGACACAAACCAACGTCTTCTTTCGCACTGCTGTTCTTTCTAAAACTACTGAGTTTCTTAGGCCCAGGTTACAAACCACACCCAACAAACAGACGACCCACTCTCAGGCGCCTGCTACCTTGCCTCAAGTCTCAAATGCGTAAAATGGTGGAAGACCTTATCATGCTGATCAGGGGAAGCCAAGCTAGCACCTCCAAAAGGAAGAGATCTGTCCCCTGTAGTTTTGTCTGAGCAAGAGTCAGATGGATCTGATGCATCTGAGTATGAAGACTTGCAACCCCTCTCCACTTGTGAGGATTCTGATGCAGAGGATTACATTCCTTCAGCCTCTCCTCCAGAGGATTTTTCCTTTGGGGAAACCCTGCATACCTTAAGGGAGCATTTCCAATGGGAGAGCCAGGACTACCTTCAGTCTAAAAAGAGACTCTGGGAATTCCTGAATCTTCCACAACACAGACCTTTGGCCATCCCACCAGTCATGGATGTTGTGGAGGATGTTTTCCTCAAATCCAGCTTGACCTTCTTCCTGCTCCCAGAAAATCAGGCGGGTACTATAGAGTCCTTGACTCCTACAAATGTCTTTTTAAAACTCCTACACTGGACTTGGAGGTCATTTCTCAAGGGCCAAAAGGAATTAAAGCAACCTCTACTAAGAATCCCACCCCATCAGATTCCCGAGCTTTTGACAGATTGGGTAAGAAAGGATACACCTCAGCTACTCTTGCTGTTAGGGCACTAAATTGTCAGTTCCATATGCTGAAATTTCAGCACCATACCTTGGAACTCCTTAGAAAGAAAATATTTTCCTTCTTGGGCAGAATCTAAAGATAGTTAATGCATTCTGCAAGTCAAGTAACTAAACACACCTTGTACTGTGGTTCTGATGCCCTAGAAGCTTCTTGCAGGGCAGCAGTCACTGAATCTGTCATTGGAAGGCATGCATGGCTTAAGGAACAGCCCCTGCCAGATCATGTCAAATCTAAATTGTTGGATGCCCCCTTGCACAAAGATCACTTATTTGGCACTAAGGCAGAAGAGGTCTTAAAAAAGATGGAAGAAAAAACAAAATCTATGCAAACAGTTAAGGATTTCTTGCAGGTGCAGCCCCCTAGGTTCAGCAGGCATTGTCCCTGCAAACACTGGTCCTTTCCTGCTCTCAGTAAACTGTCCCAGCCTAGGCCCCGTGGAAGCAGACCCCCCCCCACACACACACACACGCACACACACACAGCAGCCCCAGGGAATGCAGAGATCTAAGCAATAGACTGCCTCCACTTCAAAACCACGGAGTTCTAAGCCACCCCCTTATGGTAAAAACTCAGGATGACTCCTCTCCTCTACCCCCTTCCTCTGCTCACCTTCACTTACCCCTGGGAGGAAAACTCTCCTTTCACTCAAGCACCTGGGCCACCATTATCAAGGACCATTGGGTTCTGAACATTGTGTTTCAGGGATACAAATTCTCCCTCCACACCCTTCCATCCCCAAAAGGGTTCCCAGATCTACCACCAAATCAGTGGGCAGAGGCTCAAACGCAAATTCTTTCCCTGCTCTCTGACGGCAGTAGAGCACATTCCTGCAGAACAGATAGGCCAAGGTTTCTATTCCAGACTAGTTTTGTGCCCAGAAAAGAGGGCACCTGGTCCCCCTATCCTCTATCTATCCATTCTCAACACCTTCCTGGTGATACCAAAATTCACAATGCTCACCCTCCAGCAGCTGCTACCCATGCTCGCCAAGGACGCTTGGCTAGCCACCGTAGATCTAAAAGAGGCCTGCCTCGACATTCCTATCAGGGAATCATGGAAGAAATATCTCTGCTTCAGGGCAGGATCTCAACACTTTCACTTCTCTGCACTTCCCTTTGGCTTGTCTACTGCTCTGAGTTTTCACAAAATGTCTGGCTCCAGCCATTGCCTTTTGCAGACAAAGAAATATTCAGATTTACCCATACTTAGACGACTGCCTTATTCAGGCAGACAGCCAGGAGAAGCTGCTCAAGCACCTGTCCTTTATAAACACCCTACTAACCTCCTTAGGGTACACAATCAAAGAAAAGAAATCCAAACAGGTCCCAACCCAAAAGATAATCTTCCTGGGAGCAAGTCTGGAGACAGCTTCCCAGATGGCATACCTTACTCCAGAGAAACAAATTTTCCTAACAGCCTACTTCTCTCTACTAGCCACCAGGCCCCAGCTAACTGCAAGAAGATCCTGCAAGCTCTGGGGTTCATGTCATCTTGCATACTACTCATTCCATTTGCCAGACTACATATGAGGAAACTTTAATGGTACCTAAAGAGCCTTTGGTGACAACACTCTCAAGACCTGGAAACTCTTCTACCTATAATTCCTTGCCTCAGAAAATATTTTCTTTGGTGGGCAACAGCATGCTCCCACAACAAGAGAATGCCTTTCTCCCCACCCCCGCCACCCACATCCTCACCGCAGACTCATCAGACTACGATTGGGGTGCACACCTGGATGGCAGGTGCATACCGAGCCAATGCAGCCCACAGCAAATTCCTCTGCACATCAGTCAAAAAGAAATGATGGCTGTGCAGCATGCCTTGATAGCTTTCAAGCCCCTTCTCTCTCCGGGGGTTCTGCTGATCAAAACAGACAACACCACTGTGATGTGGTACATAAGCAAGGAGGGACTCACTCCTACCTCTATGCAGGGTGGCCACGAGCCTTTGGCACACAGCCTCTGCCATGCTACTACACCATTTAGCACAATTCCTACCAGGCTCTCTCAACTCTCTGGCAGACCAATTAAGCATAAATCTTCTGGACCCACACGAGTGGCAACTCAGCAGAAGTACCTTCACCCTAATGACTCCGAAATGGGGAACCCCGAAGGTCGACCCCTTTGCCTCCCACACCACCCTTCAGCTCAGCACATTCTGCACCAGGGAGCATCACTGCATGACATGGAAAGTGGATGCCCTGTCCTTCCCCTGGGTCAATCTATCGGTCTATGCTTTTCCTCCCCTACCTCTCATCCCCAGGGTACTGCTCAAAATAAGGGAGGAAAAACCAAGGACCATTCTTATAGCTCCAGACTGGCCCCGCCAGCACTGGTACCCCTTGCTGCACAGCCTGTCCTCACTACCCCCATGGCATCTTCCTCCAGTTCCAAACTTCCTGACCCAGAGGGAAGGGGAGTTCTTGCATCCTAAATTGCAGGCATTCAATTTGACAGCTTGGTTTGTTCCCTAACCCCGAACCAATCTGCCAACCTCAGTAAACTGGTTCTGGATGTTCTCCATGAAGCCAGACGTCCTAGCACCAGAAAGTCTTATGCTGATAAATGGAAAAGTTTCTGCACCTGGATCCAGGCTAAGGGAGCCAGTAAAGCACAGCCCTCCCTCCCTCTCATCCTGGATTACTTAGCTGACCTACACAGTGGCCACTCTTTCTCTTAAAATTCATGATTCTGCTATTTCTGCTCATTTTCCCACTGCGCAACCCCTCTTCTCACATCCTTTGATCAAACAGTTCCTAAGAGGGGCTAGCAACTTGAGGCCACCCAGAAGTGCACAAACATCAGCTTGCGACCTCAACTTTGTTTTAGAAAAAGCTCACACTGCCCCCTTTCGGACCAGCTGCTCCTGCAGAGCTACAATTTCTCTCCTGGAAGACAGCATTCCTTCTGGCCATTACTTCAACCAGGAGAGTCTCTGAGCTGCAAGCAGTCATGACTGTGGAACCCTTCATCATCTTTCATGCAGACAGGGTATCCCTCAGAACTAACCCATCCTTCATGCCCAAGGTGGTGTCCAGTGCGGCTCTCAAACAATCCATTCATTTGTCCACCTTTTTTCCTAATCCCCAGAACAAGGGGGAAAGGATTTTTCACTATCTAGATATGCACAGACAGCTCGGATTCTATTCAGACAGGACTAAGTCCTTCAGAAAGTCTGATCAATTGCTGGTTAGCTTTGCTATAGGGGCAGAAGGCAAAGCCATCTCCAAATAAACCATTTCCAAATGGATAGCATACTGCATCCATTTCTGCTAGAAACAGCATGGAAAGCCCCCCCCCCAAGGGGGTCAGGAGAAACTCCACCAGAGCAGCCTCTACCTCTGCTGCTTTCCTCAGAGGAGCCCCCACCAGGGACATCCTGGAGGCTGCCACCTGGACATCTTTTTACCAAGTATTACCACCTGCCTCTCTTCTCCAAATCTAGGGCAGGGTTTGCCTCTGGAGTCTTACAGGGCATCCTAGCCAGCCCCAAGTTTCATTGACTGGCTCCACCATTTTCCTCAGCTTTGGGAATCAACCCAAATGTGATGACTGCAACAGTGAAACGCAAAGAACATAGTACGGTTGTGTACACTTACACTCTAACATCTACATTTTTGTATTCACTGTTGCAGTCCTGACCCCCCCCCCCATTCCCTTTTCTTCTTCTATTACCTTACTACTTGTTGTTCTCTGTTCCTTATAAGGGACATATTGGTATTTATTTTCCACTGGTGGGGTTTCTTCCACCAGACCCTGGCCTCCTACTTGGGGGCTCCTGACAGGTTAGGGTAAGAAAAACTGATGTAATGGCATTGGCTGCCTTACTTTATACTACTGATGACCTGACGTCCATCCTCAAGCGACAGCAACTGATGCAGAAATACTAAGCCTCTGGTATTTGGGCTGGCCGAGGGCTACCCTGGCAGGGCTAACCCTAAATATGATGACCTGCAACAGTGAATAAACTCTAACATCTACATTTATGGTAGTGCGCACAACTGTACTTTTCACCTTTTCGACAGTCTCGGAATCTCAGTCAGTCTTGACAAGTCTTCTTTGACCCTGTCTCAGCACCTGGAATTCATTGGTACTCAGTCGGACACTATCTCTGAGACTGCAGATTTCCACCTCCATGTGCTTCCCGTCCAGTCTCGTGTTCAGTCTCTTCTGGAGCAAACTCACCCTGCAGCATCGCTCATTTTAAGAGCCTCGGGGTCCATGTCAGCCGCCATTTATTTGGTTTCACCTGCCAGGTAAGTCCTGCAGTGGACCCTATCCGTCAAATGTTTTTTTTTCTCATCCCTTCTCAGCTCCTGTACGGCTCACTCCAATATGCCGGAGGCATCTCTTGTGGTTGATGCACTCTCCAGACCTCCTAGCGGGCTGGTCCTTTTCTCCCCTTGTTCCAGTGGTCATGGTTACCACAGACGTTTCCCTCCTGGGGGGGGGCACTTCCTGGGGAAGACTGTCCAAGGGATGTGGTCCCAGTCAGACACCCAATGGCACATCAATGTTCTGGAGATGAGCAGTCCTCTTTATGTTGCAAGCCTTTCCTGACTGCCTCCCTCTAGGGAATATAGCAATGCACATGGACAGCATGGCGGTTGTGTGATACATAAACAGGGGGCCACATGTTCCTATCTGCTTTGTCGCAAGGCCATGAGGGACTGGGAATGGGCAATGTCCTTGGGGCACTTTCTCCTTGCGGTGCTTATTCCTGGAACATCCAGCATTCTGACAAGACTAGCTGAGCAGGGCTATTCTGACCTCGCACGAGTGGTCCCTAAATCCACTAGCGATGAAGCAGATCTTCCGTCGATGGAGCAACCAAGCTGGGATCTGTTTGCTTCCCCTCTCGACTTCAAATGCAATCATTACTTCGTCTTGTTCCTCCAAGAGGGGAAGTCACCAGGGACGCTTTGAGTCTTGATTGGCCTCCTGGTATCCTTTATACCTTCCCTTCGTTGCCATGAATTCCTCTAGTTCTTCAGAAAGCAAGATGCCTCAGGATCCAGTTGATCCTCATTGCCCCCTTCTGGCCTCAGCAGATGTGGCTCCTTCTGCTATGGTCTCATCTGAAGCACTCCCCTTGGGTGCTCGATCCGATTCTAGATCTGATATCTCACCTGTCTCTTTCTGCTTCCAAACCTGCGGACCCTCCATCTGACAGCTTGGTTTGTCCAATTTCAGTGATTCTTTCCAAGTCCAGGCTTGCATCCCCTGTGAAGGACATTATTCTGGCTTCTCAGAAGTCTTCTATCAGAAGTAAATGGAAGAGATTTTCTGTCTGGGCTAAAAATCGGAATGTGGATCCATTTTCAGCTCATATTTCAGACATTCTCCTTTTCTTAGCTTCCCTGTTTCAGGAGGGTGCTAGTTTCTCTATGATTAAACTCCAAATGGTTGCTGTTTCCAATTTCCACCTTGGTGATGAACCTACATTCTCTTGATGTGTTTTTATTGCGTCCCTCAATCAACGATCCTTCCCCACCATGGGATCTTGCTCTGGTACTGCAGTCACTAACTCTGGCCCCCTTTGATCCTGCCACGTCTTGTGATCTCAAATTCCTTTCTTTGTTAATAGCCCTTTTGGTGGCTGTAACTTTAGCGAAAAGGGTTTCAGAATTGCACGCTCTCATAATCAGGCATCCTTATTTGATATTCCATAAGGATGGGATGGTTTTGAGACCCAATCATTCCTTCATGCCAAAAATGGCCACTGAAGCAAACCTCAAGCAGGCTTCCAGTGTTCTTTCCCAGTTATGCTACCAAGGGGGGGAATACATTTTGCATACCTTGGATGTTCGTCAATTCGCTTTTATTTGCACAGAACTAAGGCTTTTTGTCTCTCAGAACAATTGTTTGTGGCTTTTTCAGTCAACAGGAAGGGCCAAGCTGTTTAAAAAGTTACCATTTCCCGTTGGATTTCCCAGTGCATTTCGTTCATCTACTCCTCCTATGTTTCTCCCTTGCCTGGACTGGTTAAGACTCATTCTACCAGATCAGTGGCTACATCAGCTGCTTTCTTAGCCCGTCGGTCCTTAGATGACATTTGCGCAGCAGCAACTTGGTACCCCCCCCCCCCCATACCTTCATTTCTTATTACAAGCTTGACTTAATTTCTAGGGGAGGGCTTCCCTTGGCTCCACTATTCTTCGGCATGTCCTTCCTTGAGGCCAACCAAGAATGTTTGGTAGCTGGGGACTCTGACCCATGTGTGATGAATGGTGACTGATAACATCAGATTGATAGTTATGTATGTGACACCCCTGCACTGGCTCAGTAATCAAGGAGCTTCAGTCTTCACCACTGGCAACAGTTGGGGGACGTACACATTTGGAGGATAGGTACACACATCGTAAAGTGCAATTTCCCTTAAGAGCACACAGAGATCACAGTCAGTCTGTGGCTGGTTTCTCCCTCTCTCTCCAGATCCCCAATAAGACTCCCCACTGGCACAGCTATAGGGTTGAGATCTCAGCTGAGTGGTCAAGCCAAAACCTCCAGCACCATCTATGTTCAACCAGTGCTTCTTGTCCATGCCCAAGTAGCTGACACACACACTTTGAGATTTGATTTACACACACACACACACACACACACACACACACACACACACACACACACACACACACACACACACACCCCTGGGAAAGCCTGGCACGGGTTTACTAGCTATGCCCCCTTCTGCCCAGACTGTAAGGTAGTTATCACTGCCACCAACTACTCTTATCAGCAACTCCAGGCCCTTAAAGGGTGTCCAACCCTACTGTGTAATGTTACAAATAATTCAAATAGTAGTTTTGACCAAGCTCCAGGCTGATGGGAGTGGCCTGTACAGTGTCACCCAATACATATGCAAGTACTGTGAGCGTTAATATGTCTCACAAATATCAGCCATAAAGATATGTTTTAAATATATTTAGTAAATAAGAGCAAGACTATACTCCGAAAAGAAAGTTACTTCAGAGTTCAAAATCACGTGAAATATTTTAAAACCTTGCAGGACAGTCTCAAATACAGAAAACATCTAAAACTAATCTTTACTATATTCTAACTATATCTAAAATAAAACACTGTACCATAGTTACTATTAGCAAGGCAAGTGCAGAGGGTGATGATTAGTGGATGTTCTTGCTTGGTCCAAGACAAAATACAAAATGCACAGTCTCTCTCTCTCAGAGAGTTCTTAAATTAATATCAAATATTACTGGTGGGTTAGCTTGGATGACCTCACTTTTTGTCACCTGTCTTCAGTTCTTAGTGTAAACCCCCCCCAGTGCCCAACATTTAACATCTCTGTGTGAAAAATACATAGCCTTCAGATGTTTACAGTTGCTAGAAGACATAAAACAATAAAACACTTGCAAAACAATGCAGAAGGTACCCTAGTTCTAGACATTGTGTCTGCTAGCTGCATTGAAACTAACTTTTTTATAACGCAATCGTAAAACACTTAACTTGCAAAACAAAGAAAATAAGTTGAAATTAAATTCTGTATATTCCAGTTTCTACTATTAAAACATAACATTTGTACAGATATATACTTTATATGCATTTCTGTTCTAAGCCAGTAGAGCATGCTGTGGTTACATTTTAGCTCAGTACATAACATACAGTTCTGTATAAATCCTATCCGTATTCACAAATGGCGTAGAATTATTTACAAAATTGCAGATAGCTGGGCTGGCAGCATAACAATGTACTTGCCATAACTTTGTGTCTGTGTTATCCGTAGTTGCCATTCGTCATGCTCCCACCCTCCTATCCCCCTTTCTGAGATTGGCAGGAGATTAGCTGGATTCTTTCCAGTGGTAGGTCTACTCTGTCTTCTTTATCGAGGGCAGCAGAACATTATGGGAGAGGAGAAGCCTGAGCAGTTTTTTGCTGGCTCAGATTCGATGTCTGATCCTAGACCCATGCGTGGTGAATGGTGACTATGGGTAGCATAGATACCAAGTTATGGTAAGTACACAACTATCATTTTTGTGTGGGGTCAAAGCATGCCACTTCTGGTTGTCAGAACTGTGCTAGGCTTTGCTCCAAAATCCTTCCTTGTAGCCCACATGGAGTTCTTGGACCCAGAGCAACATGCTTCTTCACATGCTGTAGAGTCAGCTGGCTCCTTGCTCAAGAAACAGAAAGGTAAGATAATGAAGGAGAGGAACTTCGTGTATTACTGAAAACCTTTCACGTCATTTCCTCGAAGGTGTTACCCGACTGTTATAGTGGAGCAGTTGTTGTTGACTTGACATCAGAGCTGCATTTTGAACAATGTCCACTGCTATCTGACAGTTGGTAGTCTATGGCAGACTTCACTTAGTCTCTGCTTATATTCCAAATGTATGCTGCTTTTGAAGTGCAGACATGCCCTACCTTTCAAATGCATCTGTACATTGAATGAAAAAGTGCTTTTTCTCGTGAAGCCACTTTTTTATTTTCCTCACTGGTCCATGCATGCTAGCATTTTGCCTTTGTTGCAAATATGCCTTAAATTGTTTACTATTAATGAAGCTTTTTCCCCCTTAAATCCTGGGAAGTTATTTGATCATTTTTAGATTACCCAGGTAATCTCTGTAGGGTCATAGAGGAGACATGGTGGGGTGTATGACAGAGAGGCGGTAATCTTGAATGGGGAAATGACCCACCACAGAGGGTACACATTTTTCACATAGCACACATACTTATAGGCAGTTTGGAGGAATTCCAGTTCACCTACTCTGATGTAGGTGGAAACTCTAGTACCTGGCAGGGCACAGTGGACTGGTCAGAAATGTGAAAAACCCATATTTATTTTTAAAGATGGAAATGAAAACTGCCTACTTTGCCCATTACACAGTAGATCTTAGCGGTGTGTACATTATTTCAAGTGCCGGTTCTCAGTCTTTGGATGCAACTCCCCATTTTATTCTCAATAAACCCAGCAACCAGGATGTAGGTTGCAGTTAACAGCTGGAAGCTGTGAGTATGCCTTCATTTGGGCAGACTGTACCTGCACTGGAGTGTCAGCCATTGTTTATTTGTGATAAGTAAGGCTTTCCACTTAAATGTCCTAGACAAAAAGTTCTGTTGCTTCTGAACAGCTTCTGTTGAGATGTAATATTCAGTCTGAGCGCACAGCACAGAGAAATAAGGTGATGCGCTCCTGTTAAACTTGATCTCGTAGTCTTTAGTTTGCTGCCTTCAGTCTATTGGTTTATAATATGCGTAAATGTTTTTAGGTATGTTGCTTATCGTTTCAGCTGTAAAGTTACATATTTGCCCCAACTATGTAGTCCTTAATTTTGTTGATTAGCTTAAAGGAACATGGAATATGTTCTCTTTGCTGTAACAAGAGCTCTCTGAGCATGTAGCCCAGGCTGGTATGACCCTGACCTCGAGTAGCATCTTACCTTCACCAAGAATGATGCCACAATATGAAGAAAAGATGATCAATTTCAACAATTGGCTTAAGTATTGGTGTCATTCAAAGGGGATCCAATGCCTGTCAGCCTGGGATGACATGCTCGACAAGCCACGATGCTTCGCTAGCGACTGCTTGCACCTGTCACCCCTGGGCTTTCGGATATTGGCAAAGGCTCTTGCTACCCCCATAGTGCCTTTTTTAGGCAAGGCTCAAAAGACAAACCCACCTCCATAGGTATCACAAGGGATAAGAAACTAAGAGTAATGCTACTCAACGCCAGAAGTCTAAACCTCAAGATGCATGCACTCGAAACTCTCCTTAGCATGGAGAACATCGATATCTGTGCAGTAACAGAAACCTGGTTCAAGGCTCCCAAGAGCACCCCAGCACTACCAGGTTATACCTCATACCATGCTTTTCGGCCCTAAAACTTGGACCGAACCACAAAAGGAGGGGGAGTATCAATATTCATCAAAGATACCCACACCTCCAGGTTGGTGGCACAGCACGAAGCATCAGAGACTATCCATGTGCAACTAACAGTGGGTAAAACTGCCTTCCAGTTTATAGCCTGCTACAGACCACCCTCCCAAACCCAGGAACCCCACTTGGCCTTCCTGAGAACACTGGAAAATATGAAGGTCTCTCCAAACCCCATTATATTGGGCGACTTCAACTACCCAAACATAGACTGGGAGCATTACTCTAGCTCCAACACCCTAGCCCAAAGGTTCCTAGAATTTATAAACTCAAATGCTATGGAACAACTTGTTACCACTCCCACAAGAGGGGAAAAGATACTGGACTTGATCATCACCAACATGGGGACTCTATGCTCCAGACCAGAAGTGTATCCCTCAATGGTAAGATCAGACCATAAACTAATCTCACTGGATATTCACATCCCGACTCCACCCCCTGCCCTGAAAACCACAGTGAAAAACTTCTCCAAAGCAAATTTCACACTCCTCAAAACCGAGGTGGAATCCTTCAAAGCCCACGGGCCTGTGGAAAATACGGCCCAGACCACAGAATCCTTTATGAATGCATTCTATGAACACCTTCAGGAATGCATGGATCATGCAATCCCAAATAAAACCAAGACCCAATCCTCCAAAGGCAGACGTCCTGTCTGGTGGACCCCAGCCATAAACAAACTATACAATAGAAGGAGGAAGCTACTACATGATGGAGCAAAATCCCAAAAAGGGGAGGCATCTCTGATCAGTATTAGCAAAAAAACTACGGGCACTCATAAAATCGTCTAAGGCCAGCTTCTAGAGAAAAATTGCACAGGACACTAAGGATAATCACAAGGCTTTCTTTAGTTATGTTAGGAACCTGGGTGGGAATTCCCGGATATGCTCAGAATTAGTCCAAAATGACAAAAAATACACCAAACCCACAGACATTGCCAACATCCTAGCTGACAGGTTCAGCGCAAACTCCCCCCCCCACCAAAAGGGCAAATATCTATCCCAGCAGAGTGCTGCCCCCCTGACATCTCAGATGCTCAGGTAAGAGCTGCCCTCTCCAAAGCAGAAAACACACATGAACTCCAAGAAGAGCTAAACCCAAACATAAAACTACTGTTCAGTCTCAGCCTTACTACAGGATATGTACCCAAAGAGTGGCGTACAGCAACAGTGGTCCCTCTCCATAAAGGTGGTGCCTCAACGGATCCTGGAAACTATCGCCCCATAAGCCTGACTAGCTTGGTCTGCAAAGCTATGGAAAGGATCATCATGGACCTCATAAATAAAGATATTGGGGACCTACAGACACTGGATCCTACCCAGTTCAGCTTTAAGGGCAGATCCTGCCTCTTAAACCTGGTTGATTTCTTTGAAACTGTCACCAAGGCCGTTGACGAGGGGAAGGTGGTCCACACAGCCTACCTGGACCTCGCAAAAGCCTTCGATACAATACCCCACTCGGGCATTATAGATAAGCTCACCAGCTTAAATATAAACCCCTATATCACTAGATGGGTTGCAAACTGGCTCAAGGACAGAACCCACATGGTTAGAATTGCTGGAGCCATGTCAGACTCCAAACCAGTTACAAGTGGCATTCCACAAGGCTCAGTCCTGGTACCTCTCTTGTTCGGTATATATGTCTCGGAGGTACAGGCCAACACGAAAGGACTGTGGCTGACCAAGTTTGCAGATGACTGCAAACTGGGCGCCATAATTGACTCTCCAGCCGACACAAGCATCCTCCAAAAGGGCCTCATAGAAACGGACAACTGGTGCCAGAGCCATGGCCTCAAGCTAAACACCAAAAATTGTATAGTCATCCCCTTTGGCAAAAACAAAGTGCCCACAAATTACCACATAGGTGGTAATCCATTAAGTACAGAAGAAGTAATTAGGGACCTGGGGACCCAAGTTGATAGCAATCTCTCATTTGACAACCACGTGGCCAAAGTGGTTAGAAAAACATTTTATATAGCACTCCTAATAATGAAGGGATTCACATCTAGATCAGGGGAGGTCATCGTGCCTCTTTACTCATCCCTTATCAGGCCCATAATTGAGTACAATGCCCCTTTTGGGATGTACCTTACCAGACACCTGCAGCAACTGGAAAGACCCCAAAAGTTACCTCACCAAGAGGATCAAAAGGCTCAAACAGATGCCATATGCTGCCCGGTTAAAGCAACTCCAGCTCTACTCAGTGGCATACCACCTGCTCAGAGGCGATCTGTGCCTGACTTATAAATCCATGTCCAACCCGGAATTAATGGACATGCTGCACCTCAGAAAATCCAAATCCCATCGAGCTATGCGCTCGAGAGACTTGAACCTCAGCACTGAAATAAATAGGACATGCTGGAGGGACAGATTCATAACCCAGAGGCTCCCTTCACTCTGGAATAAAATCCCAGTCCAGGTTAGGCAGAGTCCCTCATTGACTCTCTTCAAGAGGAATCTTGAGGAGTGGATGTGAGATCGTAGGTTTACCCCCGGGTATCACTTCTGTGTCACTGTTAGACAGAATTCCCGGATATGCTCAGAATTAGTCCAAAATGACAAAAAATACACCAAACCCACAGACATTGCCAACAATGTATACTAACCTCGAAAAAGGGCATAGCAAAATTAATTTAAAATGGGTGGCGAAAGCCAAACACACTCTGGCTAGGCTTATAAATGCCCTAGGGCAAATAGCCTAGTATGAACATATGAACCTATGAAGTGGTTAGGCTTTACAATAGTATTGTAGGAGGCAGAAAGATTTAATAGCCTGTACTTCTGCTGTAGACTAGGTAACTACAGTAATAAACACTTTCTTGCCTCCATTTTAGTATTTTATTTGGTATGTGATGATTTTTCCTGAAAGTATAGGAATTTTTAATAAAGTATTTGATTAGCTGCAGGGTTCAGTGGGATCCTTCAGTTTTTTACTTAAGACAAGAGTTGGTTTCATGTTTCCAACACGAGTAACATTTTTCATTTTCATGCCAGATATCTCTCTGCTTTTCCTTTCCATTTTAGTACTTAAAATGTGAAACGCTTTGTAGTATTTTTACATCATTGACTTTTCTGCAGTATTTCCTGTGTGCTATCAGATCTTAATTTCATTGATCAGCAGTATTCTGTGACCTTGAACAAGAGCACTTTCCTGTCTTACTTGATCTGACATGGTTATTTTTAATTTTCATTTTGTCATATTTATGTTTCTGTCTCTACACAATGTACACCACAAAAGTACCTTGTGCAGACCCTTAATTGCTTAGTAGGGCACCTCATTCCCAAGTGACAGGGAATCTGACCGTGAGGTCTTGTGTCCATTTTCTTTGAGCTGTTTCATCCTCCTCTGTATTTCTGGATATACATTGCATGGTAAGTTCCAAAATAAGTCTGAATGGCACTGGGGTAATTAGCTACAGCCTGTTGTGTCTTGATCATGTACCAAGGTTTATCCACTTCTCTGCATCTGAATAGTAACTAACTAAAAGCTAGTCACAAACTTTTTACTGAAAGGGAAATATTTTTATTCGAGATTTCACTTATTTGCCCTGCAGCCACAGCGGAGAACATGTTGCAGTCCCCCATCTTTCATTGGTTGCTTTGGCTAATGACTTCACTTGGATCACACTAAACTGGCAAGTCTTATTTTAGTGGTTATACTTAAAGCTGCAGTTTGTGCCAGCCCAGCAGTATCTTGCAATTCTAGGATTTAGTGCCCCAGACTGTAATGCTTTTTCTGTTGGCATCCAGGTGTTTGGTAGATCCTACCATAATCCAAGCACCCAGTGGTTACCTGACTTTTGTTAGATGCTTGTCGAATAACCAGATTTCCTGTCACTAAATGAGAGATGTGGCATTTTGTTTTCCTGGCCAATATTGGACCCCAAAGAATGCCATGCACTTCTGGTTTCATGAACACTTTTTCTACTGGTTGTGCATTATGAAGCCATTTTTATCGAAAGAGTCTGCCAGTAGCCTAGATTTGTGAAAGCGCATGCTTAATGTAAATGAACAGCTTGATCAGGGCAAACCTAGTTAAAATGGAACAGTAATGCAAACATTTTCCTGTGTGAATCCAGAGCACATTGCCTCAAAACAGTTCACCTTTGTATCTGGTGTCTGGCCTTTTGTTTAATATGTGCTGGACCAGTTTACAACTAAAACCTGAAGCCAGCTTTGACAGCTGTTATAATTTCCTTTGAAAAGCAGCTTAGTGTCAGGGGTCAATCTGATTCTGCATGAATGGACAACCTGTACTTGGATCTGTTTAAATCTGTTATGGCATTTTCCTGCAGTACTGTTTCATGTTCTGGATAGGTTAAAGTGCTGAAGGCAGCAGTTTGTCTTGCCCCACCCTTAGCATGCATGCTGCACCTTAATAAGCTTGTGCTTGCATGGAGGTGGGGGGGTGCAAAAGAAGATTCTCATTCATGTGATTACGTTTTCAAAGTTCCTGTCACCTACATGAACTACAGTAATTCGTGACACTGCCAACGTGTTTTAAGTTCATGTGGGGGGGCAGCCATAGTGGTGTAGCATTCAGCATTGTCGCCTCACAGTAAGAGGTTCTCTGGTTCGATCCTCGGCTGGGGTGCCTTCTGTGTGGAGTCTGCATGTCCTCTCTCTGGTCGCATGAGTTTCCTCCGGGTGCTCTGGTTTCCTCCCACATCCCAAAGACATGCTGTAGGTGGATTGGACACTCTAAATTGGCCCTAGACGTGAGTGAGTGCGTGCATGTGCCTTCCGTGGAATGTTGGGCGTCGGGCTAGCAACTCGACACCGTAAAACTCTACTGCTACTGCCAATCATGAGCAGACAGGTGATCCACTGTGGCAACCCCTAACCGGGAAAAGCCGAAAGAAGAGTTTACATGTGGGAAGACATTTTAAACCAGAAGAGTGATTGCTGACTGGTACAGCAGGTAAAGACTTTGTTAGAAATCCTGCCATTCAAAATTAGCAGTTTCACTAAAAGCTCTCTTTTGACTTGTACTTGTTAAGAGTAGTCTCAAAGCCTACATTTAGGAGCCTTTTGCCTTGTTTTTTCTGACATTTAACTTTTTTATTTTATTTATGCTGTGACTGTGTTAGTCACACTAGGCTCACGCCTTCTTTTCAGACATAATGATTGGCGAAGATTTGTCCAGGGCACTGGGACAATTCCCTTACTCTTTTTGAGAAGTGCCATGGGATCTTGTACATCCACTTGCACAACCACCAGCAGATGATATCTTGGATTAATGTTGCAACATAAGCGTAGCAACCACCAGTAGATGGTATCTTGAATTAATGTTGCAGTATAAGCGTGGCAACCACCAGTAGACGGTATCTTGGATTATTGTCAGTCTAAGCGTGGCAAAGTCAGGAATGCAGTTAACCCCCTTATGCTGCACTTTTCTGTCAGTGTTGTAAAAGTAATCCAAGGTGTGTGTGTGTGTGTGTGTGTGTGTGTGTGTGTGTGTGTGTGTGTGTGTGTGTACTAAATAGTAACACAATGAGTGCAGTGCTTGGTCCCCCCCCCCCCCCCCCAGAATTTTAGCAATTGGTAAAAATGTGCTGCGTATGTGAGTACATAAAGGAGTAGTTGTTTTGTAGATTCTGGGTAGTGCAGCTGTTTTAAAAATCACACAGCTGTGGAAGAAACATGACTGACTTTACTGTGGCTGTTTAATATGCTTACTGTGAGATAGCTGTATTATTTGGAATTTTGTACCATACCTTTGTGCAGATGTTTTTTGCACATTAAACTTAAAGCATTTCACTGTAGTTTATGTATTTCCTTTTGGTGCCAGATCATCTTAGGTTCATGTTCTGTAACTGCATTGTTAAGACCAGGATACCAGTGCAACACCTGATTGTTTACATCATTCAGGCCATATGTTGGTAAAGTGATGTCCTATAGCCCAGCATCCCTCTTGGGAGCTGTCTTGCAGTGTGAGAAGTAGGCAAGATTATTTTTGGAGACAGCTGCTTAGCTCTGACCATGTGCAAAGCGTACCTGATTGTCTTGGTTAAAAGCACCCCAAGTTTTGATGGCGTGCAGAGTATGCAAGGTGTAGTTTGGTCTGTACCAGTCTGATAGTGCATCAAATGAATGAAATCAGTCTTTAATAACATCCCATATTTGGTGCTTATCTGATTCATTGTGGTATGCCCCAGATAAGGTAATATTCCTTGTTTACCGGTTTGTTTTATACCTTAGAAGTAGTCTTTTGCCAATTATATTTAGGCCGTTTTTGTGGATACTCCCTATTTTGGTATTGTGGCCATCATGTCCTGCATTTGGTGCCAATAAACCCTCTCGTTTTGACTGTGCACAAGTATATCCAATCATTGAGAGTGCACCCCCATATTTGATGACTCAGATAATGTCAGGTCATAATTGGTAGTACCTCCTTCCCTTTAGTTGTGTTAGTGTGCCAAGTATATTGTTTGCCATCCTAGCAGGTGTGGTAGTATGCGGAATATATTTTGCATCACTATTGGTAAGAATCTTGAGGTGTAATGCTATTACTAGTACGACAACTGTGTATATCGTAATCCCCCCCCCCCCCACCGCCATGTACTAATTTACAGACTGAGCACACCCTTCCACCCCTGATGTGATATTGTACGATGGCTGTTTTTGATAACCCTACTGGATCCGTTTCTTCCTCACTGTTCAGGACTTGCACTTTACTTTATACAGCATTATATGTACCTTGTAGTACTATGTCTAAACTTCATAATTCTAATGAGAAGTTTTTCCTTCTTAGGCCTCTGCTTAAAAATGGTACTGCCATTTCAGATTTTCCAGAGTAAGAAACAATAAATGAACAAGTCATTGGTTAGTGTCTGGAGTAGGTTGATGTAATAAATTATGTTGTAGATTATTGTGTTTAAATCCTTGCTGGTAAATTGTAGAGCTATAGCTGAATGCTGTTCTCCTTTCTGTCCACAGTGTTTGAAAAGTGCTGGTTTGTCTCTGGTTCTTTTTTGCACTAATTGAGCAAAATGTGTTACGGGTACTTCTGTTTGGTTTGATTCTATCCATAACACAGAAATTACCTCTCTGCTTTGCTTACTGTCTTTCTGTCCTGATCTCACCAGATCCTTTGGGTATGTGGACTGTTTATAAAATACCTCGGTGGCTGATGTCTGGGTACTTTGGTACCTAATTTAGTCAAAAAGTAGAAACCGTGTGTACGGTAACACCAAAGTTCTTTTTTTTCCATTTTGCAGGTGGTATGTCACTGTTCCATACTGGCGCATTTTTAGTTATATGTTTGCTTTTTGCTAGTTTTAGGACTCATTTATTGCTTTTAAGACTGGTAGTGTTTTATTACCTTCATACCTTTGTAAGGAATAGTCTGATTCTGTCCAGGTGGTTGGCCAACTATTTTTTTCTGACTATAAATATGAAATATATCTGGCATATGCCCATAGGCGTATTCTAGTAGGCTAGTGCATTATCTCAGTTTCCTTTTCCCATAGTGCCACCTTGGTTAACATCTGCACTGCTGCAGCATAGTCATTCTTTAAAACCTTTGTGAAGCACTTCAGGCTGGACATAGTTTCTAAGTTCCGGTCTTCTTTTGAATCCAGTTTTATTAAAGGCAATTTCTTGTAGGGTGCCCACAGAAGGAGTGTAGCTAGAGACCCTGTCCTGAGTGTTACTAAACATGGTTTTCTATCAGTAGTGAAAGTTTAAAAGTATTTAATCATAACATTCTGTTCAAAAAAAAAGGTCCATCTTCAGTAAGAGACCTTCTTTTCAAACCCTTGCCCATCTCCGTTTTTATTTGCCATTTTCTTCCTTTGGCAGTTTTCTTCTGCTTTTTGCTAGGGTCAGAACTTGAAAGTGGTGGCTTACGTGGTATGTTATGTGGCCAAGGAAGGCGAGGTTGGCAGCCTTGGAAAATTTTATTTGCAGAGTGTACATAATACTTCTGGCACAAGTCTTAACATAATGATGGATCTGTACAAGAAAATCCATCTTCAGGAAACCCTTAAGAACCCTTTAACATTCAATTTTAGGTAGTATTACCGAACTTCCCTCATGCAGTAGTATTCATGGATACCCAAAGTAAAAGAAAAATCCTGCTCCTGCAGCGCACTGTTCATTTCTTCTCCATGTAAAAAAAAAAAAAAAAAAATCCCCCATACAGCACTGTTCATTTCTACCTCATGCAAAAGGGATCTTCTCTCGTATAGCGCTATTTATTTTCACCCCGTGTAAAATAGAAATTCCTTCAAATAGCAATATTTGTATCTACTGCACGTAAGAAAGAACATCCCTCATGCAGCACAAGTGGACTCTTTCACATTGTGAGGTCTGCATTCAGACTAATAAACTAACACCTTGCAGTTGGTGCTAGGGCCATTGCAGCAAACTGAGAAAATATCTCCTGTGTTGCTTTCCACATGAAATGAAGGATGCATGAGTTAGTCAAGTATTTAGGGCTACTTCTGCTGCCACACAGAGAAGTGTGACTGCACAAAACAAGACACGCAGTCACTGCAGTTTTAGAATGTGCTTAACTAAGAATGGAAAAAGGGGTCAGTCCTTCAGTTGAGTTGTTCCCTCTTGTGTGATGAATGAGGACTCTGTAAGACAACAGGGTAGCATGACTGCACATATCCGTGGTTAACAGTACACAGTTTATTTAATTTGTTTGCATTTGTTAACTGTGTAAAGCACTGCTAAAAAAAGACCAATTTCACACTCTGCCTGTAGTTGAACCATCTGTAGCACCTGAACACAGGATTGCCTTGCCTTTCAACTGCTTCTTGTAGGTTCATAGGTTGGTACTAGGCTATCGGCCCTAGGGCCTATACAAGCCTAGCCATAACAATTCCCTGGCTATTTCTTCCCACACTATTCATTTACCTGGACTCCTGTCTAGCAGGGTGACTGATGTGATCCTTGGGGTTAATTTACTTTCTCCCATCCAATCGTCAAGGTTCCTTTTGAAGAGGGCCAAAGAGGCGCTCTGCTTGACATGTATGTGCAGTCTATTCCAGAGTCTGGGGAGTCTCTGGGTCAGGAACCTATCCCTCCAGCATGTTTTGTTTATTGTGATGACAAGGTTTAGATCCCTGGAGCGTGTGGCTCTGAGGAATTGGGATTTCTTTAAGTGTAACATGTCCAGCAGCTCTGAGTTTGACATGGCCTTGTATGTTGAGCAGAGATTGCCTCTGAGTAGACGATATGTGACAGAGTATAGCTGGAGTTTTTTAAGGCGGTCAGTGTAGGGCATCTGCTTTAGGCCTGTGATTCTTTTAGTGAGGTATTTCTGCGGCCTTTCCAGTTGTTGCAGAGGTCTTGAGAGGTACATACCAAATGGGGTGTTGTATTCTATAATGGGTCTAATGAGGGAGGAGTACAGTGGGACAATGACCTCCTTTTTTTCTGGATGAAAAGCCCTTGGTGATGAGGTGTGCCACATAGAAGGATTTCCTGACTGTTGTGGCGATGTGGTTATCAAAGGCGAGACCACTGTCCACCTGTGTCCCGAAGTCTCTTATCACACTTTCGGTGTTTAGTGTACTGCCACCTATGTGGTAATTCACGGGTACATGTTTTTTTCCCCAAAGGGGGTAACTATACATTTCTTGGCATTGAGCTTGAGCCCATGGCTCTGGCACCATGCATCTGTTTCTGTAAGGCCCTTTTGTAGAGTATTCACATAATTTGGGGATTCAGTAATGGCTCCCAGTTTGCGGTCATCCGCGAACTTTGTTAGCCAGAGTCCCTTAGTGTTGGCCTGTACTTCAGAGAAGTAGATGCCAAACAAGAGCGGTCCCAGGACTGAACCCTAAGGTACTCCACTTGTCTGGAGCTAGATTTGGAGTCTGCTACTTTTACAGTGTGGGTTCTTGTTGTCTCAGAATATTTTTTTTTTTTCGTTCCTTTAAGTAAAGGTTATGGCTAATGTTGTTTGCAGATTTTTTCACCCTCAATTTCCAAGTGAAAATGTCCAGTGTTCTGATATTTAGACATTTGTCCCCGATTTGTCTGTGGAGTTTAACTTGTAGCTTATGCAAAATCTTGTTGCAGTGGAAAACTGTGAAGGCATTATCTATTTGCTGAATAACCACGGTTATGTGCAAGTGGGAAATGGTGTTAAATGCTGGCTTCCCTGTAGCATAGTAACTGAGTAATTTTAGCTCAGTGCCTGAGCTCATGTCAGCATACGCATGACTGTGCTCCTACTAATATCATTTTGTGTTCTCTTTTGTAGCAGTGTACTTCCCAAGAAAAGGGCAGGAGCCGACGACTGTCCTGTTTCACACTACCAAGGAGTGAGTGAGCGTCTGTGTGACCCATACACACACACCTGAGACCTGTGCGTATAGATTACTCGGTGACGTGATTTCATGAAAACAACCCTTTAAATTAGAAGTGTAGCATAATTCTCTCTCAGGTGTATTGATTAAGAGGGTCAGGTGATCGCTGCACTGAGGTAGAGTAGTGTCCATGATGTTTAGAAACTAGCTTGCTCCCTTTGGAAATTTTCCTGAAATGGCATCTCTTGTGGGGGATATTTTCTGCAAAACAAAATCTAGTCTGAAGATGAGTAAAGTTGTAGCCTAGGGAGCTGATTAAAACAATCTGCTAGTTGACATACCATTTCATTTGCTGCTATTAATAGCTGAGGCTTGTTTTATTTATCTGGAGGGAGGCAGGGGAATTATTTATTTTTTCTATGGGAATATGGTGACACTTCATTTACATTTAATTCCCATCTTGAAGAACCCAATAAGTTGTTAACTAACCTATCCATCTGTTTGCATTTTTGTAGCAATTTCCAGACCCCTAGCAGGCAATGACCTATTAATCTCTGCATTCTAGTAGCAATTTCCATTCTGCCAGTAGACAGTCTGCTGCTTGTCTTGAATGCTATTGCCTATGCCCTGTAGTACCCTGCTGGTGAGGTTGCCCTGGACAAAGTAGAGGGTCATGGATGGTCAGCCAGCACCCTTCCAGTAAGGTGTAAAGCAGAAGTGGAGCTATTCATTTTACAGTGGAGCAGAGAGGGAAACCTGCAGCATCATACACTGTTATGAGCACTTTGGCTGTTTGCTCTGCCTTGCCCCTTGCCTGTGCTGATGTCATCTTAGGAGGCTGGGTCGGGCCGTGAAGAACGGCCTGCTGAAGATGTCCTTGCCTCTTTGGTTCTCACACACATCTCAGTGATTGTTCCAAGCCCTGGCCTCTACCTGGGCTTGAATAATAATTTGCTTGTACCAGCACAAACCCTACAGTCATTCTCCCTGTCATTTCTATCAGGTAGTGGAGCTGCTGTTTGAACTTGGGCGACATTGACCAGACTCTGGGTTTCCTCTAACTATATCATTAGGCTGGCTTATTTTATATGGTAAACTGGTTTGAACAGTTTTATGCTAGGTGTCTGTGCAGTTAATGTTGCATGCCTAAGTCCAGATGCAGATTCGGTTCTTTTCTTAATTTTGAATAGAATCCATTTGAAGTTAATACATATATGTTGCAAAATTTGCTTTACTGTCTACTCTCAATCCAAAGTACATCCCCCTGCAAGTACGGCAGTGCATGGCTTAAAGTAACACCATCAAACCAAATAAGATAACCAGCACATAGTGGTATAGAAGCATAATTTTATTCCAAATATGGCAAAACAGACCGGTTTCGGTCTTAAGGACTTAATGAGCAATTGTGAACAGCCAATGATCATGCGTCTTTGTTTGAATTGGTTCTATATATGTATATGGCTTCTGTGTAATTACTCCTTACACTGAGGAAGGCATTGTTTTACTCGCTGAAACCGGTCTGTTTTGCCATATTTGGAATAAAATTATGCTTCTACACCACTATGTGCTGGCTATCTTATTTGGTCTACACTCTACATAAGCACGTACTGCTGTATCTTACAAATTGCTAAATTTTCTTTTGAGCACATTATCCTTGTAAATTGTGTTACAAACAAGTCAAGACAGTAACGTCTGCTTTTATCCCCCATTTCCACAATCCCAGTGGGCACACATGGGTAGCCGTGTTTCAACATGTCTGTTTCAACTTCTCCTGGATTCTTGCATTGCAGTTATCCACTGCTGACTGGATTGTTCCTGAGCTGTATTTGTAGTATATCTGTATATTGCTGATATTTTTCTTGTATTCTGGAGGAATTATTTTCATTTCTATTGATCTCTGACTTGAATGCATTGAGGTTCACTGGGGAATAAAACTGGTGTTATGTTTTTGTCTAAGGCTGGGTATTCACTAGCAACCATAAAGTGTGTTTGTGTATAGAACACGACTGGACTGTCATTGGCTTCATATTGGAAGTATGACACTACTGCAAGTCCCAGCATTTTGAAAGTTAATGCGATTCTAACAAAAAGGGTGCAAATTCCATAACTTATTTCTTAAAACTTTAAACAGTCTTTGCTAGGGGGGTTCCCCTGCACCCATCCAACCTCTCCTGGTTGAGCAATCTCCAGGATCAATCACCACACCACATGTACCTATGAGAAAACGCCACAAGGCCAGGCTGTTAAGTCTGCTGTTGGATGTTGAATAACCCGTGCTTCTGGTACCTCGACCTTTCGCCTTCTTGGAATAAAATACTTGCACCAAGCAGATCCATTTACACAAGTGCCACCAATTGATTAAATAAACAATTAAATAATTGTTAGATATTAATCTAATAATTTAACATTTATAAAAATGTGTAGAGCTAAGTACTATGCACTTTGTAAGATGGATGTATAAATGGATCTGCTTGGTGCAAGTATTTTATTCCAAGAAGGCGAAAGGCCGAGGTACCAGAAGCACTGGCTATTTAAAATCCAACAGCAGACTGAACAGCCTGGCTTCGTGGTGTTTTTTTAATAGTTAAAGTGGAAGGTTACTCAAAGGTACTGAAATCTCTGACTTTGTGTATATTCTCGGTCTTTGCACTTTAGTTTTTCTCACACTAGGTAGATGGAGTGACACTGTTTTGAAGCCATGGAGGAGGTGCAACATTGCTGAGCGTGCTCTACTTCAGATGAGATGTTAAACCGTGGACCCATCTGCATGAGTTGGTGGCTGCTCGAGTGGATGTAAAAAGACCCCATGGCACCTATCAAAGAGTAGGGGAAGTTTTCCAATGCCCTGGCCAAATCTCTCCTAGCAGTATTAAGTACCTCCTTGGGTCTGTGAGTCAGGAATTAATGGAAAACTACATACCAGAAGTTAACCCATTGGGATGATATGTCTGGCTTACAAGGCATCATCTAACCCAATACTGATGGATTTACTGTACCTCAGCAAGTCAAATGGCATCGGAAATACTGTCTAGGAATCTAAACGTCTTCTGCAACATCAACAGAACAGTTTGGCGGGACAGGTATATCCCTGAGGATACCGCTGCTCTGGAGAATAGCCTTCTCATCTGAACAGAGTTCACCCCTGTCAATATTTAAGTGTCACTTGGCTGTATGGATGGGAAATGGAAAAGTTACCGCCAGTACTGCTCTCTCTAAAACTAGTGGACAGAGGCAGCTCCTAAATGCTTTATCCCATGCAGGAGTCCCTTCAAAATTATTTTTTTTTCCCCATTTGAGTTATGATACAATATCGACCATGGGTAAGGCCAATCTAACCAAATGGGATAGGTTAATTCAAAAAAAAAAAAAGGGGATGTTGGCTAGGCTAAAAATGGCCAACAAGGGCAGCCGTCCTATTATGTAATTATAAAAACAATATGAGGGGTAAAATTAGTTTTGAGCTGAATTATGCAAGGATATTCACTGTGAAAGAGTTGTGAAGGTTAACAGTGTGGAGGTCTCAAGCCTGGTGTGTGAACGTAGGAGATGCTTTGTTTATTTTCCCATTACATGGGACATTGGGATATCAGTATGGATGCATCTGGAAAACTATTCTGTCTTGCAGCCATGTGGAACAGTGGATTGTAAACTGGTAGGAAAAGTGCAATAGATTTTATTAAAATCCAAGTGGGAAAGCTGTGGTGTGGCTTTAGGAGATGCTCTGGGTCAGTCATTCCCACAGTGGAAGAGAAAAAAATGTAGGATATGTAGACCTCAAAAAAAAAAAAAAAAAAAGTGAGGTAGTGGAGATCGTGTGGTGGTGGTGATGAGTGGTGGTGATGAGTGGTGCAGAAAAGCCCGTATGTTGCAGGTGGAAAGGTACAATTCACAATTTACTTAAATACTGTCTTAATTAAATACACAGAGGGTTGGGTGACTGAAACGAATCGCAAAACAAAAAGGTAGTGCATAGGTCAACGAGGGGGGTTTAAATAATTTTGAACAGGTCTGTGACAGCTATATGTGCTGTTGCAGGTTTTAACTGAAGTACTTGTCAAAAACAGCACTCAAGAAATGTTTTTATAGGGAGATTAACTGTTTTATGTTTCATTTCTCAGAATAATTGGCACTACTGTCATAGAACCTTAGGGTTAAAAGTGTCTTCTTTATAGCGACCCCTCTTGACAAAAGTGTGGTTCATTGTGTCAACAGAAAACCTCAAAATTACCTGAGCAGTTTTTGCCAGATTTGCCAAACTTTTGTTGGAGGATGCCTTGAAAGAGCAGTGTAGGAAGGATGTGCACATGGTATAATACCTGCCATTGAGCAGACTATGTTGGAACAGTAGTCCTTTTCAGTGTTTCATGCACACAGTTATCTGAGTTAGTTGGCACTGTAGTTAAAGGAACTGGATGTTATTGTAAATGTGTTGAAGACATGTTAAGGCATCCATTTTGGGTTTCACTTGTAATATTTCATGAAATTAGTTAAAAATGTGAGCATTGTTTGATCAGATGATATGGTCCATCTTTGAAAATCAGTAGGACTGTATCCCTTGGGCATTAGGATTGCTTGGCTGAAATAAACACTGTTTAGGAGTACCTGCAGATCCATCTACATGGGGTTTAGCTATGGCAGACAATAGCAATAAAGGGAGAAACTTCAGAACTTCCTGGTGAAGCAAGCCTTGTTTAAACCAACCTCTGACCCCATGACCAGGCCCCTGCTAAGTCTTCATATGCCAAGACACTTCTATCTGCTTTACTGCATAATCCTCCCAACAATAGATTTTAAAGTTCAGCGAAAGAGACTGAGTTTAAGGAGTAAGATTGTGCCAAGGTCCACATAGAGAGGTAAGCTACGTTATAGTTAGTCCTGTTTCCTTCCAAGTCCAACATATCTCAAGTTTCTGTTGCTTCCCTGTCTGTTGAGAGGCTGTAGTTTAAGTATGTGGCAAAAATTCATTTGTGCCTGTTCATGGCCTTGCTGTATGTAGGTATTTGGAGAGTATGAAAAGTGGACCTAATAATTCCTTTTCCTCTACTCAAGTCATTTAAACCACTCGATAATGTTTTGTATTGTATGTATACAGCAGTTAACCATGCCAGTAGTTCTTATATAAGCAAATAGCTTAGTATTTCATAATTTTGTTGTTCTTCACTATGAAAAATTTGTAATCTTTGACTTGTGTCCTTAATGTATGGTGTGTATCTTCTTCTTTCGGCTTTTCCCGGTTAGGGGACGCCACAGCGGATCACCTGTCTGCTCATGAGTGGCAGTGGAGTTTTAAGGTGTCGAATTGCCAGCCCGGCACCCAATCTTCCACAGAAGGCACACACACACACACACACACACACACACACACACACACACACACACACACACACACACACACACACACCTTCTGTATACGAGAAAATATATGAGCATGATGCAAATCGCTAGCAGTTTGCCCACTCTTGGGAACTGCTCAGTTTTTAATTTACCCTAGGTCCTTTCCATGATTAGCAAACTGTGAGTAATTGTATGGTTTTGCTTTTCAGTTTCATAGCGTCATGCATATGGTCCAAGCCAAGCCACAAAAGGGTTATTTGAAATTGTTGTGCCTACTTGTCTGGCAAAAGTGAATAGTCGTATTTATATGGAGGAGTGACTGACTAGGCAATGTATTTTGTTCTTTATAGGTGATTGTTGGCATAAGTTCTGTTGCACCACTAAAACTGAATGCAGATTATTTCATGGGTTAGCTGAATGAGAGTGAAACTGTTGAATCTTTTTTCAAGGAATGAAAAAGGTTTTGGTGGTAAATCCCTCCATATTATGTTTTTTCCTCAATGAAACAGTTATGCAGATAAGAATGAGAAGACTTGCCTGTTTACTAGCTTTTACAAATGTTACTTTGTGGCATGCTTTACGAGATGTCATGAAAAATTTAACAGATTCAGCATAGTGGCTCAAAGGGTCTTTATGCTAGGGTAGTCTGGCCTTTAAACTTGATTAGATATGTGCACTGGGATTTGTGGCTTCTGAACTGAAACTATGTACTTGTGCAAGGCAGTCTGTAGTGGCCAGACAATGAAGAACTCTGTAGGTAGTGTCTGTCACCGAAATTCTGTTAAATCATGTCCCTCTTATGTGAAATATGTCTACACTATATGGTTTTCAAATGACTGCCTTGGGCAGTGAATTAAAGGGCTGATAAATCTGAAGCGGTGTAGAGATTCCACTAAAAAAAAAATGGTGCATTAACCCAAGGGTATGCATAAGCAGGCAAAATTTGGAGACTGCCTGTTAACAAATTTGCACAAGCCAGGCCCTAGGGTTTCAGTGGATGAGCAACAGCCCAGTTTTTGTTAGAAAGTGCATTCCTGTTTGGTTTCAAACAGAGAGAAAATAACAGCACCAGCTGTCCCAAAGTAAATCCATCTTTTATCCAAGACTTGGGTGATTTAACCCATGAGGCAGGGTTATTAAATTGTGAGCAAGTAATACAAAATTGCTTTTACAAGTAATTTGATTTAATCAGTGTGTACCAGTGTGGGAAGTCACAGTGGAGTAGTTTGATATGATGATGGTTATATGGTCTGCAACTTGTGTGACCTTCATGGTGTAGCATGGATGTCAGATAAAATTGTACTGTTTGTCATTTAGCACATGTTCATACCTCTCAACCTGGAAACATCAAAATTCTGGACAAGGCCCATGAAAAATAGGTACAAATCTGTATGCTGATCAATATCTAATTTGCATACACAAGTATGTAACCCCACCCACTCCAATGGAATTGTGGGATATCAACTTTCAAACGCAAACTGAAGAATAGACGACCAAAATATGGCACCAGAGTCTCCTGCAGCCATTCCAGTGTCCCATTACCTGTCTGTTTCGCCCCATTTACCATAAATACTAATGTGTGCATACTGCTTTACTTCTACAGTGATTATTTGGATTTTATTTTTACATTTTATAGCACAATGCACAGACATTAATAGACATCCGCTAATTAAACAAAGCAATACAGTCTCACCATGAAAATAGACTTGGCATTAAAACTTCTCTGCCCTTGAAACTTGCATTTTCTTTGGATGTGGTATGGGTTTTAATGCGGTTTCAATGAATGCATCTGGCCAGTGGTGGATAAAGATTGCCTTTGGGTTGTTTTCAAATCATTGGCCCCTTGCACACAAAGAAAGAAATATACATGTGTTCTTTTCTTTGATACACCTTCCTGATTTTATGATTTTAATTTATATTCCTTGTATAATACAGCACACTTGTTAGACAGCGAGCATTTTAAATTTATTGTTTAAACATTTTTCCAGTAGGCTGTGCTGTAGGCAATGAAATAAAATGCATGAACCAATAATGACAAAACTGCCCAATTCAGAACATTTCTGTCATAAGTCTACTCCCCAGTAATGATTTTGCTGACAATTTTACAGTGTGTGGTACATATACCAGCATACAGAATCATGCATTTGCAGCAAACGTGCCCATTAAAATGAGTAACCACATACATAAAATGGCAATATAAGAAATTAATATTTAAACTGGTCTTTCACCATGAAATATTCTTGCAGTCATTAAAAGCATGGAATGCATGCACTGTATGGGATATTAAGCTCATTCAAACAGCTCAGATGCATGTTTATAATTTGTGTGGCTTTGTCTACCCCAGAATTCATTAAAATGCCTAACTCCATATTCTCCAGTATATTCACATATATACTCAAATGCATAAGGTGAAATGTACTAGTTCTGATGTTGTTCATATATATTGAAATGTATCTGAACTAAATATGAATGCTAACATTTCTTTAAAAGATTAGCCATGGTGCTGAAACTGTTATGCTAAGTGACAAGCATGAGTTTCCTTCATTTCTGAGGACCGTTTCCAATAACAGTTTAAGGTCACTTAGTCTTGCTCACTTACTTTGCTACTTTGGATGGACTTTGGTTGGAATTGTTGCCTCAAGTGATGAATTTGGAGAGACAGGCAGCCAGAGGTTGGCCCAGGAGATCATTAGGAGTGAAGGCTGCTTTGCCTTCCTTGAGAAGATCCCTGAAAGTGATTATGGGCCTAAAATTCTACAGATTATTGAGGTCATTAAAAAGTCGTCTGCAAATGCTGTTGTGATCTATATTACTGAATGGGTAGCCATTCCATTCATTGATGCAATTTCAGTATACAACATCAGTGGGAAAGTATGGATCTTTACTCTTAGAATGCGCTGAATCACAGGAATATTCAAAACATGAGATGTGGGTAACATTAAATGGGGCACTAAGGATCTGAAGTATTTTTACTTCATTTGGTCTTCAACCTGTGGGATATGGATCCGTATCGGATCTGAGCCGGCAAATATTACTAGCATCATCTTCGAGCTCCATACACCTCCACTGCCTTCCATCCCCAGATCTTGTTTGCCGCGATTTGTTATACATCGTGTCTTCAGAGCTCCAGAGCAGTGGGTTATTTCTCTCGTCTGTTTCTTTCAGCCGATCTAGGTCAGTTTAGGTACCCCTTCTCCGCTTCCATCGCTTTGGTGTCGAGTGTAGGTTTGTTTAGATAGAGTAATTTGTCTGTTAGAGTAAAGAAAGTTTTTTCCTGTCCTTTGTTAAGGCTTTCTTTCTTTGTCATAGGATGGCTGAAAAGCTGGTCTTCAAGCGCTGCACAGTCTGGCCATAACCTCTCCCCAGTGGATGGCCACACTCTGTGTGTGTGTGTGTGTGTGTGTGTGTGTGTGTGTGTGTGTGTGTGTGTGTGTGTGTGTGTGTGTGTGTGTGTGTGTGTCCCACCTTAGTGTGGATTGCTCCATTTGTGTGGGGTTCAAACCCCGAGCTTTAAAAGATAAGGCCAAGTTGGCCCTCAAAGGTCTTCTTCCTGCTACTGATCCTCCTTCCTTGTCTTTGTGACTGCCTGTCCCACTTCTCTTCATCTGGCCTCCCCTCCCTCCCAGGCTGGGACAAAAACTCGTGCATCTAAGCCTGTGGTAGCGGGGCAGAGGAGAGGTAGAGAACTGGAGAGAGAGTCGAAGACAAAGGAAAAGAGGAAGAGGTCCCCGGACCTCGCTTCTCCGAGCATGTCAGCACAGATCCGTGACACCCCTCAGCTCCGGTCTCCAAGGTTCTCCCCGGAACCGGAGGAGGCACGTTCAGTCTCCCGTGCCTCACTTCCCCGACCTGCCAGGTCGGTGTCCGTTGCCTCGTCACGGTCGACCCGCTCCTTATCTGATATGGATCTGAATAAGATGATGAGGCGCTTTTTATCCATACACAGATTCAGATGGGGGTCTTGCCAGTCACCCCTCCCTCTGGAGGGGGGGGCTCACTTACTTTTTTTTCAATCCATTTCTCCTTCCCCAATCCAGCCTTCGGCTTTGAAGTACTCTGATCTGAGGTTGGCCTTGGTCAGGGGGTCGGCGCCAGCGGTACTTGTTTTCTCAATGCCGACAGCTGCCTGGAGCATCTCAGATCTGACCAGTTCATATCTGAGCCGCTCTGTGAACCAGAGCTTGGGTGTTGGATCCAAGGGAGTGGAACCTTTTTCTATCGGCTCAGACGTTGGGCCAAATCCCTCCCTTAGAGCTCCGTCCACTTCGGGACCAGCTCCAATTATCGCGTCTGACCCGGGGAGACTGGCCTCCTTTATTAGCTTCCCAGGAGGTCCGCTCTCCTTCTGCGTTCAGTGTGGTAGAAAGGGTCCTCTCCATCGGATCGAGATCCCTGACCACCCCCTCGGCTCTGTCTATGGTCCCCATTGTCTTACCAGAGGGACAGTGCATGCTCCAAGAGCCCCAGACAGTTCCCCCTGAGGAACGGCTAGCTTGCGAGTGCTCTCCTGAGAGCCCCACTGGAGATGTGCCTCTCAAGCATACGTGCAAGAGGAGGAACTTTGATTCCCCCAGTCCCTAACCGAGGACACAGATTTAGATGAGGGGGAGGGCTCCCCAAGATCACCTCCCGAGGATGTCTCCTTTGGAGACATCATGGAGATCCTGTGCCAGCAGGGAGGTTGGTCTGACCCAAGCCCTCTTCTGATGAGTCTGTGTTCCTGGAGGCTTTCGGCATGGGCCTATATATTTCCTGGGTGTCTCCTCCTGTGGATCCTTTTAGTGGATTTGATCACCTTGCGAGCGTGGAAGGAACTAGACACCGTGGAGCCTATCCCCAAGGGACCCGATAAAATTTTAAGTCCCCCCCCCCCCATTGACAGGCCATCATGGAATAAGGGCTCCCTGTGGACGCCATGGTGGTAGCAGCAGCCACTAAGGGGGAACTATCTCTGGAAAGTCCCTCGGTCCACCCTCCTGACCGGGTGTCACGGAAGATGAACCGCCTAGGGAAGCGGGTGTATGCTTTAGCTACCTTTTCGATCAGGGAGCTGAATTACTTGGCCCATGTCACTAGACTCCAATGCGACCTAGTAAAGGAGCTGGAGGAGTCTCCACCCAAGTCCATGTTGCAGGAGGACAAGGCTTCGTTCTCCATGAAAATGGCCACTCTAAAAGCGATATCAAATATGTCAATGCGACTCCTCTCCCATGCTACGGAAGGAGCGGCTAGGGCGGCTGGGTCTGGCGTGTCCATGAGGTGTAACACGTGCCTCAGGTTGTGTCAATTTACCGAACCTTTTAAGACAACTTTTGCCAATGCCCCTTATGACAGCTCAGCACTTTTCAGTAAGACCGTCAAGGAGACAGTAGTCCAGAGTGAGAGGGACGGGAAGCCATCGAAATCTGCTTCTCTAACCCTCAGAGGTCTTTTTCCCAGAACCAGAGAGGGCAAAAGAAGATGTGGTTCCGGAAATCTCAGTATTCCTGGGACACTTAGGGCTCTTCTTTTCCTAGAGGCAGAGGAGGACAGAATGGACGCCGGCCCAGAGGCAGAGGGAGGTCCGCGAAACTTCGGGTCTTGAACAGTTCTTGGGGTTGCCCGGCTGCTCTACTCTGGAGGCAGTCGGGGGGACGATTGTCCTTGCACCCAGTGGCATGGCAGTCCATAACGGACCACTGGGTGCTTCAAATCATATCCAGAGGATATTCTATCCCCTTCGTGGGTCACCCCATATCTCCCAGAAACCTCCTGGACATTCCATCTATGCAAAGGGAAGCAGCAGCACAGGAAATTTCTAAGCTGCTAGGAAAACGAGCCATCGAAGCAGTCCCACCAGAATAGTCTGGATCGGGCTTCTACTTCAGGTTCTTTTTGGTGCCAAAGAAAACTGGGGACTTGAGGCCCATTCTGGACCTCTCTACCCTGAACCTGTCAGTTGCCAAAGAGGAGTTCCGGATGGTCACACTACAGTCCATGCCATATTTGCAAGAGAGCGACTGGATGTGCTTGTTAGACCTCCAGGATGCTTACTATCACATAAAGATGCACAGAAGCTCCAGGAGGTTCCTCCGCTTCTGGCTAGGGGCCAATCATTATCAGTTTTAAGCCATACCCTTTGGTCTCGCCACAGCCCCCAGGGTGTTTACCAAAGTGATTGGCAGTTGTAGCGGCTCACCTGAGGCTTCAGGAGATTCAGGTCTGTGTGTACCTGGACGATTGGCTCCTCACTGCTCCCACCAGGCATCTACTTTCCCAAACCAGGGATTACTTTCTGAGACTTGCCCTGAGTTTGGGTATCATAATCAACGCATCCAAATTTCTTCTAGATCCTGTACAGATAATAGATTACATTGGTGCCAGTATTCCTGACTTTGGTGCCAGTATTCCTGACTTTGGAGAGCATTCAAAACCTCAGGATGCATGTCTCCCTGATCTACCGTTCTCACCTCCCGATGACAGAATCAGTGTTGAGGGCCCTAGGCTCGATGGCGGTGAGCATAACTCTTCTCCCGTGTGCTCTGCTACAGATGTGGATTCTTCAGTGGACTCTAGCGGTTCAGTGCTCCCTGCTGGAACTACCATGAACTCATCCTATCCACCTAAGTCAAATGTGTCGGTCATCCCTCATATGGTGGATGAGCTCTCTGACCTTTTTGGTGGTACGACCCTTTGTTCCAGCCCCTACCCAAACCACAGTGACCATGGATGCCTCTCAACTCAGGTAGGGGGGAATTGTTCGGACAGGACAGTCCAAGGCCTGTGGTCCCCCATAGAGACCAGCTTGCATATCAGTGTCGTAGAGATGAGGGCGGTTCTCCTAGTGTTGCAGGCCCTTCATGCCTTTCTTCCTCTGGGCATGATTCCCATTCAGTCAGAAGACATGTCAGTAGTCTGGTATATCAACAAACAGGGAGGGCCAGATCTTGCCTCCTTTGTCGCAAGGCCATGAGAGTGTAGGAATGGGCAATCTTCACCGGTCGCTTTCTCATCGCAGTGCACATTCTGAGACGGTCCAACATTCTAGCAGACTTGCTGTCAGACCATTCTGATGCCTTACGAGTGGTCTCTGAATCTGTCAGTAGCGTAACAGATCTTCAGCGAGTGGGGTCAAACTTGCTGCGATCTCTTCGCATCTCCTTCCAACGCGAAGTGCTGCAAGTTTTTGCTGTGAACCCCCCTGCTGGCAGAGTCCCCCAGAGATGCTCTAGTTCATGCTTGGCCTCCTGGTCTTATGTATGCTTACCCACCAGTACCTCTCATTCCAAGGTTTCTACAGAACGCTTGTCGATAGGGGAGCAAGGTGATCCTCCTTGCCCCATTCTGGCCTCACCAGGTATGCTTTCCCTTCCTTTGGTCTCATCTTCTGGCTCCACCTTGGATCCTAGATCTCATTCAGTGTTTGATTTTACACCCCTCTGGGTTGCCTCATCCGAGTCTGGAGAGCCTGAAGCTCACGGCTTGGCTGCTGCAGTTCCTGTAATTGCTAGGACTCCCTGACTATTCTCCCCAGTTAGCTAGATCCATTTTGGTAGCTGCTCACAAGTCTTCATCCAGAAAGGTTTATCGCAGCAAGTGGAAATGTTTTTCTTTCTGGGCTTCTCAGAGGAGTTTAGACCCTTTCACGGCTCCTATTTCTGCTATTTTTGATTTTCTAGCTGATATTTTCCAGCATGGAGCTAGTTCTTCTACTGTCAAGTTCAGTTGGCTGCCATTTCCCATTTTCATTTGGGCGAGAATTCTGCATCCTTAGCATCTTCCAGACTGTGTAAAGCCTTTATCAAAGGCACCTTTTTGCTATGTCCCCTGGCCAAAGATCCTGTTCCCCCGTTGGACCTTACTATGGTTCTCCAAGCTCTTGTCGCGCCACTTTTCGAGCCTGCCGCAACTGCAGATCTAAAATTTCTGTTGTGGAAAACAGCTTTTCTGGTAGCTATTACTTCCGTACATGATTTTTCGGTACTTGCGTATTATCGCAACCAGATTTCGGAAGTCAAAAATTCCTCATGTTTGTACAAAACGATGTCTGGTAACCTAAGAAGGGAAGTGTAAACTCTTCAGTACTATTGTGTCTGAGTGGTTTTGACATACAAAGAGGAATAACATGAAAATTTATCTTTCTGGGGAGTGTCCGTTCCTGATCTATAGATAGGAGTGGTGCTTCTCAGTCATTGTTAAAGTTAGAAGTCATCATGATGAAAGTCAGCACATTCCCCACAAGACAGCCGACCCTTTCAGACACCTTTACATGTACATTGTCTCATCATTGACTGTCATTTTGGGGGGATATGTGTGAATCGGTCAGCATTTATACCACATGTTGCCAGTACTGCGACTGGTTCAGATTAGCAGAACTGTCTGTGCGAAGCAGGAAAACTTCTGACACCCCTGGCACAGGAGTTCCGCTAGTGAGAAAGGGAGCAGTCAATGAGGGATCACTGTCCCGTTACTTAGTAGTTACAGGCGTCTGTGTTTTCAGGGAGTACTGCCCCTAAACAGTTAGATGGTATGTCCCTAACTAACTTGCCTTTGCTGAGGTTGTGCTCAGGAATATAAGAATTGTGATGCAGTGTAGCACTGTACAGGTTGCAGAACAAACGAGACATGACCCCCAGGATCAGAAAAATTGACCGTTGTTCCTCTTTGGGCATCATATCCACTGTGACCCAGTACTACTTGCTTGCTTACACACCCCTTTCAAGGTAAGGAACATGTTTTCGCAGAAACGTTTCCATTTCTGCCACTCTGTACTTCAGTATTATCGCAACCAGATTTACAGATTTTTCTTAAAGACAGAGTTTCCTTCGAACCAATCCATCATTTCTTCCTAAAGTGGCATCTCCAGTCAGTATCAGACTGTAAATTTGCCTGTATTCTTTCCCAGTTTTACGAACAAGATGGAATACAAGCTACACATGTTGGATGTTCATAGACCGTTATGATTCTATTTACACAGGACAAAACATTTTTGTAAATCTGACCAATTGTTTCCTTCTATAGACAGTTTTTGGGGAAACCTATGTCCAAGGTCACTATAGCTAGATGGATTTAGTCATGCATCCTGCAAGTCTATAAGGACAAAGGCATGTCTCCTCCAGGTCAGGTAAAAGCTCATTCCAGTATGTCCATGGCTATGTCTGCGGCTTTCTGGTCTAGTGGCCTTGGATGACATTTGCTCTGCAGCTACTTGGTCCTCCTCTCATACATTTATTTCTCATTACAAATTGGATTTGACTTCCAGAAACAGAGCACCCTTTGGCTCCACGGTGCTCCGGAATATCCTTCCATGAGGGCCTTCCAGGAGTTAAGTAGCTGGGGACTCTGTCCCACAGGTTGAAGACCAAATGAAGTAAACTACTTTAGATAAAGAAGTTATGTACTCACCATAACAACATTCCATCTGAATAGTTGTACTTCATTTGTCTTCAACCCTCCCTCCTTCCCCCAGACCTTGGCGCATGATCACCCTACGGGCTGCAGTATAGGTCACAAGTATGTTATCAGGTCGGGTTCCAAGTATAAGGTCAGCAAACTCGATCTGGGGATGGAAGGCAGTGGAGGTGTATCATGGGTATGGGAGGAGTCTGGAGCTCTGAGCTGATGCTAGTAATATTTGCGGGCTCTGATCGGATACGGATCCATATCCCACAGGTTGAAGACAAATGAAGTACAACTACTCAGATGGAACATTATGGTGTGTACATAACTTCTTTTTCTCCCACCATGCAAGAGTCCTATCTGGGTTCAAAGAATATCTTCAAGGTCTCAAAAGTATCATTCTTTGCTCATGACACATTTATTAACTCATTCTGGGAGAAAGCATTTGGGTGTGTGTGTGGCAAGGTGACAACAGCAATCTTAGTGAAGTAAATACTAAAATGGACAGTGGGATGCCACTCTGTAAAGGTGATGAGACTGTATCTGATTTAAATGGCTCACTTTTTGATATACTGAACTACAGACATGCCTATAATGCAGTGTAGTCCCTGGTGCATGCCCTGCAGAATGTTATCCAACAAACAGCAACAGGCAAATTACATTTTAATAGAACTTTTACTAGTTGCCAAATCATTTACATAAGCATGCAATACAAAATCTAAAACAGTGTTGTTGCTGTTGTTCCTTAAAATGAATATGAGCTATAAATTAATATTTAAGTTGAATAACATTCCCTACTTTTCTGTTGAACCTCATTTTCAGTTCTGACACACGTTCTGTAGTTCTGGTGCTGTTGCAATTTCACAAATGCTTCTTTTCTGCAGCACATTCACCACAGTTTTAAGCCATTTGCCCTTAATTAAACTTCTGTGTTCTGATTATGTTCTCCGAATAGGCCAAACTTCTCAAAGCAATGCATCAGTAATGCCACTTATGTTCTCTGACCACAAAAGGTGTTATTACCAGAATTAAAATGCCAAGATAAGCATTCAGAATAAAAGATTCTAATACCACAGATTCAACAACAAATAAGCAACAGAACCTTCTCGTTTATGAAATGCTGCATTTTTATTAAACACCAGCAAGACATTTTATTCATTATAGTGGCAAACTGTCATGGCTCAACACAAAACTGTTAGCTCACATAAAGACAAAAGTACACTAAGATGGAACATGTACAACCTTTTTCATGAAGTAATATCACTTGCTGGCTAAGGCTCTTGCTGCCCCTATAGGGCCTTTTTTAGGCAAGGTTCAAATAAATTCACCACTGTAACAGGAACAAGCAAGCAAAAACTGAGGGTATTGCTACTCAATGCTAGAAGTCTAAATCTCGAAATGAACTCACTCGAGGCACTCCTTAAAATGGAGAACATCGATATCTGTGCAGTGACTGAGACCTGGTTCAAGGCTCCAGAGAGCACCCCTGCACTACTAGGCTATAACTCATACCACACTTTTCGGCCATGTAACCTGGACCGAAACACCAAAGGCGGAGGTGTGTCCATATTCATTAAGGATATCCACACCTCCAGGCTAGTTGCTCAGCATAATCCATCCGAGGTTATCCAAGGGCAACTAACTCTGGGTATAACTGCAATCCAAATTGTAGCTTGCTACAGATCCCCCACTATGCCCCAGGATTCCCACTCCTCTTTTCTTGATGTACTGGAAAATATTTGGGTTCAACCAAACACCCTAATAATGGGCGACTTCAACTACCCCACCATTAACTGGGAAAACTACTTGTGTACCAACTCCTTAGCTCAACGCTTTCTGGAATTCATAAACTCCAATGCCCTGGATCAACTTATCCACACCCCTACCAGGGGCAACAATATCCTAGACCTAGTCATTACCAACATGAGTGACTGGTGTTCCACACCTGAAGTCATCTCCTCCTTGGTCCGATCTGACCATAAGCTAATCACCCTTGATGTTCACATCCTGCCCCCACCCCCCATTAAGGAAACCACTGTAAAAAAATTTCTTCAAAGCCAACTTCATGCTTAAGACAGAAGTGGTGAACTTCATGACACCCATGCAGATGGACAATACAGTTGCAACTGCTGAATCCTACACAAATGCACTCTATAAGCACTTACACAAATGCATGGATCGTGCTATCCCAAACAGAACCAAGACACTATCCTCCAAAAAAAGGAAGCCAATCTGGTGGTCCCCTGCCATAAACAAACTGTACAACAGAAGGAAGAAACTGTTGCAAAAGAGTAAAATCCCATGAGTGGAGGAGCTCCATGGTCAACCTCAGTAAAAAGGTGAGATCCCTTATAAGATCTTCCAAAGCTAGCTACGAAAACAAAATTGCCAGCCACAAAGCATTCTATAGCTATGTCAAGAATCTCGATGGCAACACCCAGATCTGCTCCGAGTACAACGGCACAAAAATTACAGAACCAACTGATATTGCCAACATCCTGGCAGATAGGTTCAGTGCTAACTTGGGTCCTCACCCCCTAAAGGGCCCATATCTATACAGGAAGAATGCAGAGTCCCTGTAATCACAACTACGCAGGTAAAAGTTGCACTCTCTAAAGCCAAAAACACAGCATCCATGGGACCAAACAAATCCCAGGCTGTGTTTACACAAACTTCAGAACGAACTGGCTCCCCCACTTAAGCACCATGTTCAATAATAGCCTCGCATCAGGCTTTGTGCCCACTGAATGGCGCACAGCAACAGTTATACCACTCCACAAAGGGGGGACCACCACTGATCCTGGGAGCTATCGACCTATTAACCTGACGAGCCTGGTCTGCAAGGCCATGGAACGTATCATCATGGAACTCATAAGCAAAGACATTGGTAACCTCCAAACTCTGGATCCCACCCAGTTTGGGTTTGTGAAAGGCAGATCATGCCTCCTGAACCTGATTGACTTCTTTGAGGCAGTCACCAAAGCTGTAGATGAGGGTAAGGTGGTTCACAGAGCCTGTCTTGACCTCGCCAAGGCTTTTGACACCATCCCCCATTCTGGAATTATAGCTAAACTCACCAAACTAGGTACAAGTCCCTATGTCACAAGATGGGTTGCCAACTGGCTCACTGACAGAACCCACACTGTAAAAGTTGCAGACTCCAAATCTTACCTCAAAGCAATGGCAAGTGGAGTACCACAGGGTTCCGTCCTGGGACCTCTCCTGTTTGGTATCTACTTCTCTGAAGTACAGGCTAACACAGAAGGCCTATGGCTAACTAAGTTCGCAGATGACTGCAAACTAGGAGCCATAGTCAAGTCCCCAAATGATGTGGACATCCTACAGAAGGGCCTCGCTGAGACAGATGCCTGGTGTCAGAGCCATGGCCTCAGGCTCAATGCCAAAAAGTGCAGTGTCATCCCCTTTGGTAAAGCTCTGTACCCATGAGCTACCACATAAGCAGCAATCTACTTAACACCAAATGTGTGATGAGACCTTGAGACCCAGGTAGACAGTAGTCTCTCCTTTGATAGTCACATCGCCACAGTAGTCAGGAAGTCCTTCTACGTGGCACACCTCATCATAAAAGGGTTCTCATCCAGGAAAAAAGAGGTAATTGTTCCCCTCTGCATGACACTCATTAGACCCATTATAGAGTACATTGCCCCATTGGAATGTACCTCACAAGACATCTGCAGCAGCTGGAAAGGCCACATAAGTACCTCACAAAGAGGATTACTGGCCTCAAACAAATGCCCTACACTGACTGCCTCAAAAAACTCCAGCTTTACTCTGTAGCATATCACCTACTCCGAGGTGATCTCTGCCTGACCTGTAAAGCTATGCCAAACCCAGAGCTGTTGGACATGCTACACCTAAAGAAATCCTAATCCCTCCGAGCTACACGCTCTAGGGACCTAAACTTTGTCACCACAATCAACAGGACATGCTGGAGGGATAGATTCCTGTCCCAGAGACTTCCCATACTCGAACATGCTACCCATCTATGTCAAGCAAAGTTCTTCATTAGCACTCTTCAAGAAAAATCTTGATGACTGGATGGGAAATAGGAAATACACCCCGGGGATTACTTCTGTGTCTCTGCTCGACAGTCGCACAGGAAAATAACTTTTTTGGGTGGCGTAAGCCAGGAAACCTTGTTGGCTAGGCTTACGTAGGCCCTTGGGCCAATTTGTTTCCAGTGTTTCCTGAACCTATGTACACACACACACACTTCTTCTTGATTCCCCCGAACAAAACCAGAGCTGCTGCCGATAATCCAAGTGCCGATCCCGCTCGCATTTCCATCCATTAGAGTGCTCTTCCCACTCATATATGCAGCCAGGCCAGCCAGAAATGTGTGAGCTCAATTCCGACTGGCTGGTAGCCCTGACAGAGCTGACGTCATCGTGCATGTGATGATGTCAGCTCCGACAGAGCGAAAATCCCAAAATGAAAAAATCGGAAATGAAGGGGTGTCACTCTGGAATTGTGGCACACCTTCATTTGGACCCCAAACCTCAGTAAAAAACGAGTAAATCTGTATGGTTGGGAGGTGTTGTGGCAGCAATAATCTTTTTAAAACTGTTTATAAAATGTAATAAAACTGTGATTAATGGAGTAATCTCCATAGTCTTATCAGTCCCATATCTTTGGAAGAGAGAATGTTTTTTCAAGTTTGCGTTTCTTGGAAAGCTTGACTTCTGTGTTTTAACTGGAAATGAATATGTTGTGGTCTGGTGGAAGTCTCTGACAAACCTGAGGGTTTTATAAAAATGTGTACTGCCTTATTTGACAACTGTAGGCTGCACGATTTGTTTTTAAAATTCATGGATTGGTGGAGAGGCTTGGTGAGGTTAGTCTTTACCTCACAGAAACAACATACAAGGTTTAATTTC
>NC_056734.1:412902592-412906820 GCF_019279795.1 Protopterus annectens
TCCTGTCACTGTATTACAAACCCTAAATATTTGGAGAAGTTAAACAAAATAAGGCTGTGTTACCAATACAGGTAACTCCAAATAGAAGGAGGTAGTTCTGGGTGCATTGCTGGTGCTGAAGAGAGCTTGTTTGGTAAACACGGAGGTATGAACTTTAACTGTACCCTGGCATAGTAGTGGGATCCATTATTCTCACTAATAAAAATCCTAAATTTGGGGGGAAATTGAGGAGTGGGGCTTTTCCATGTGAAAATCATCTTGTCATTGACTTATTTTCTACTGCAAATGTGTAGACCTCTCGTCTGCTTTTGATTGTGTGATTTTTAATGATGAGCTTCTGATTGTCAAGGTTTTCACTGAACATTTAAGGTGAGACAACCTTCTCCTTGAACTATCGTTCTGTAGTTAGAGGACCCAGATGTTAATATTCACATTTGGAAGACCCAGATGTTAATATTCACATTTGGAGGGCAAGAAATGTAGTTCATTCTTGCTTTTTTCTTATGTGACGTCCAAGTTCTATTTTAGCCTACTTGATGCAAACAAGGTTAGAATAGGGTTACAGCAGCATCCTCCAAGGAAATTAATTTCTGTAGTTTGTGATGGTGTGGTTCACATCTAGTTCTGCCTAGCGCTGGTCTGTCATTCTTCATCAGGTGTGCCATTTGCATGGATTCACCCAGAACAGTTCTAGCTAGCCTTTGCAGGAGGAAGGTTTACCTTCCTGACACTAGAAGAATTACTCTAGATACATGAGGTGCATCTGGGTGGAGTAAAGCCATAAAGTGAAGACTGTGCTGTGCACATTCCCCATTTATCAGAGAACTGAATTTCTTAGAGCAGGAAGAATACCCATTGTCTGTGAATTTCTGGTAAAAATTTTTTTTTTTTAAACCCAGTGGATGGACTGGTCCAAAAACCCGGAGAGGTAGTACAGATGTAAAACATAATTTTACAAGCCATTTAAGTGAATACTCTTACTAATGAGTCAACAGACTGTAGGTCCAAGTAAATCATGGTCTTTTGATCAAAATGAGGAAATGGGTAAGATGAGATGTTTGAAGATCAAGTAGAGGTAAAAAATGAAATGCGGCTTAGGCATTCTATTTCCTTGTTATTTTGGCAGTCTGTAGTGTGCGCTGCCTCTTTTTGTATTTTCAATAATTTTATGAATACATAATTTAAAGTAATGATGCCAAACTGAAGTCACGTACGCTACCTTCCAGTCATGTGAAGTGTGTGACAGATGTGTTTGTGGGCAGAAGCTTTCCACCTGGTGGCAATGCTAATTATAGTAATTTATTTTATGTCCATACTTCCCCAAGGAAATTATGTGTGTGTGTGTGTGTGTGTGTGTGTGTGTGTGTGTGTGTGTGACAGTATGAAAAGGCTGCCATAGTAAACTCTGCAGTTTCACAAATGCAAAGTCTCAGAATAGCTTGCTAAATGCAGTACTTAATGAATATGTACTAAGTATTGCATATAGCAGACAGTCAGGAACTATGCATTGCCTTCTGTCTTTTTATTTTACTTGGCATCCTTTCATGGAACGTACTTTCTATACAGTGTCATCACCCATAATGATTCAGGAAGCTGGCATGTATAGCGAGTAGGAGGATTTTATAAGTAGAAAGCACGGGTATTGGTTTTGAATGAAAGCATTTACATTGGATTTGGTGCGTTTTCAGGAGAGTGCTACTTTACAGAGGGCTTATAGGTATGTTTGTGATATTGGATTGTAAGAAGCTCTAAGAGACGGAACAAATGTGGGACAAGTTTTTTTAGTGGAAATTATTATGCAGAGCAGCTTGTGGGTAAAGAGAGTGTGCTAAAATGCTGTTATCTTAGTAGAAGAGAGGATGTTTGTCTTGAAGTAGCATTTACAATGTGGGAACCAAGGCAGGCTGATGTTCACCTGCTCAAGTCAGGATGCAGGCCCATAATGCAGAAGTGCACATCATTATTCAAGGTAAAATGGTGTTCAAAAGGTAGGTGGCCTCACTGGGGACATTTTTTTCTTGTGCTTTCTTGTATTTTGTTCTGAAGTTGATTTGTAAATTGGACGTTTTAATCTGTAGAAAAAAATGTTGTGGTACAAAGGATGTTCTTCGTTGTGAATGTTGTATCATTCCTGGGTCTTCTTGCCCCATGCAGTCTGAGAATGGCCTGATTTCCAGAGTCTTTACATCATCCCTAACCAATGGGAATCCAAAGACTGTGCGAGTATATAAGAAGGGCATCCATCGTCACCGTCTCAGTTGTTTCTAGCTGTGCAGTTAGATGCACTTCATGTGTTTTCAGTACACTCGCAGTCAGCTCATGTTTCCAGAGAACTGTTTACTTCCAGTCAGACAAGTACACTGTTCTGGAAATTTCTCTACTAATTTAATATTCAAAAAAGTTAATACTGGCAGTGTGGGAAACAAATACCGTATAAAGATTTTCATTTGTTATGTATATTCTGCTTGGGGCCATGCCATGATGTCTCTAACTGTCCTGACTGTGCAAACTTTCCTGTGCAAACTCTCAAATGTATGGCCAAGGTACTTGCCTCCCATATAGTGTCTTCTTTGGCTTCCTTGGTGGTGGTGTAATGCACTGCTGCCGTAGTGCCTCCGTAGACTCCAGTGTCCTAGTGTTATTTCAAAAAAAAAAAAGCATGGAAAGACAAAAAGGCAAAAGACCTTGATGTTCGAGAAAAAGTTAGTTATAGATCTTTAGTCGACCTGTCTAGATGATGCACCTTTGCAGCCACCAACTCTGGCAACTTCTAAGCCCAAACCCTCTGGCCCCACCCCTTGGGAGGCTGCCACGGTTTCTGGCCTAAGAGGCGGAATGATCTTACTTGGGCCACTTACTACCACAAACTTACTCCGATTCAAATGATGCACACATTTCCACCTCCCCCTGAAGACCTTCCCTTCAGAGATACCATACATAGAATGAAGGAGGCTTTCATTTGGGAAAGTAAGCAGTTTACCAAGACCCACTACAGGAAACTGCTAAGCTTACCTTCACGCGGACAACTGACCGTTCCTCCAGTACCCCTTGCATTGGATGATGTCTTTGAAGACATCGTCCTGCATCCTGATAAACTGCCCCTCTGCTTCTAAGAAACCAGACACGTTTTACAGAGTGCTTGAATCTGACAAGCATCTCTACAAAAATCCGATGGCTTATCCTTCTGCTGTGTCCACTATATCCAGAAAAGGTTTTTCTGTAGGACAAACAGACATTCCCTGCATGACTGGGGGAGTAGATTACTAGATAGGTTTGTAAAGAAAGCCTATGCCTCTGTCAGCATTGTTGTAGAACAGTACCCCATGGGGTCGGACTGTGCAGAACTGGGCATGGCTTGTATTATTGACGTGTCAGATGGTCGTAATGTGGAAATGCAAATGATGCATTATTGACTGCCATACAGATTTGACAGTGACATCATGCATACATTGGTTGTTTGACATGTATGGAAATTCCCCCATACATGTCATTTTGAATGTTCATGAACTGAATTAAATGCTGCAGGTGGTTAATGTAAGTTGTAAGACATTTCTGTATCCCTTGGAGCAATGCGTCTTAAATTTGTGACAACCCCTTCAATGTGCAATACCGTGGAACATTTTGTTGTAGCTATGCAAGTCATACCTCTCAGCTGTACCTCATCACTAGGAACTGTCTGAGTTTTTGAGTCTCAAACTCCATATGCAAACAAGCCAACACATCAGGTTTGCCATCTGTGTTGAATGATCGGATTGAACATTTCACTGCATATCATGGCTAGGTAAGGTGACTGTGACTCATAACTCAACCACCCCCAATTTTGCAAAACTGTCTATTTTGCTTAATGTTCTGTCCCCTTTCTTGGAAAATGCTTTATTTTCTGGCAAATCAAAAGGATTAGTCAGACAGTAATGCTAGAAATTAGAAGTTTGCACCGTTGTTCAGAAACCTCAGTCTGATGCAATTGCTAAGCCATTAAGTGAACTACAATAACTAAATCTTGTCCCTGATGTTGGGCCTTTGTACTGAATTCTTGAAATAATTGGCAGACTGTGATGCAGTTATTCGTTTAACATGGGTAGGAGAACTGGGCATGTTGCCTGTGCACGTGGTCATTTTAGTTTGCACTATACTGCTATGTTGTATGATAACATTTTACATATTCAAGATGTATAATATACCAACTTCATACTGCATGCCTGCAGTGAATTATTTCATGAGCTTGAGG
>NC_056734.1:412907320-412958745 GCF_019279795.1 Protopterus annectens
CCCAAAAGCATGGACCCATACGTTGATAATGTGGTACTTAACCAAAAAAAAAAATAATAGGGAAATATAGGCACAAGATCGTAGTTGATATGCAGATGAACAGCCTTCTCCAACCTGGAAGTCAGGGCAGTATATTTACCGTCACATTGTAGCAGTGTAACCATTAAAACTGTTCAAAACATTAACAAAGGACCACAAGTGGATCTTGACAAGGAAGGTCTTTTGACATTTGAACAGGTTTTACATTGGGAGGTAATTGATAAATGGGATCTTCCTGAAGAAAACTTTCCTTTACGGAGAATCATAAACCCTTAGTTTATTGCTTGAGACATCCATGTAGTAGGCCTTGGAGGAAGGGCACCTTTTCCTTTCAATGGCAACACAGCTTCTTGTACGTCTTCCTCAGCACCTCACATTTTGCAACTGGTACAGAAGGTACATGGGGTACAACTCATTTTGATTTTTACAACTCAGTTTTTGCTAAGGCAATACTGACTGTCAGTGTAGATGGTTGATAAACCTTCCTTGTTCCTACTACAGGATGTAGACTTGTTCAGTGAGGGGGCTGGCTCTTGGAAGATCTAACACTCATTCTACTGTGGTACCTTTTCACATTGACATGCTAACCATTCTGAAAGAGGTCAGGGAGACTAACAGTGAGAAACCATACCCAACAAAATGGAAAAGATTTTCTGCTTGGTGGAGAAGGAAGAGCATGAATCTGTTGAAAGTTGATGTAATCTTTATTCTCATCTGTGTGTCAAATCTCTTTTTAGCGCTGGGCTTGCCTGCTTTTATTAAAGGTGCTTATTTCATCCTTTTGTCAGTCAACCATCATCTTAACTCTAAGAGGCATTACTTAAGGAGTTCTTAAGGTAGTCATCCATCTGTGGCCACCACAGGGGGCTTTTCTTTCATCTTTGAGCTTAAACTTCATCCTGCATAAGCTAATTTTTGGATACCTTCGAGCCACAAAGTTTAGGTGCACTTGTTTTATTTTCTCCTTTTTGTACCTCTACCAGGTTTGCGAAATGGCTCCATGATATTTGGCCAGTTTACCCATTTCAGTGGGCGTTAGTCGAGCATCCCTAGGCTAGACAAAAGATGTATGACGTTTTCATTCCTGCAACGGCTGCCTAATTGGAAAATCATTCCTACTGTTACAAGAGTCTAGTGGCACAGAGTTGGTAAACTTTCAGGTTTGAAGGAGTATCTTGCCTTCCTCATTTGATGCCACATGCATGCACTTTGGGAACCATAGTTTGTATGCCAACTTTCCCAGCCAGCATGCTTGTACAGATAACACCATCTGCTCAGCAAGCCCATGCCTTGCAGGTGTAACTCCTAGTGCTCCCTGTAGGTGCCACCCAAGCAGCAAGCCAGAGCCACCTTATTCCTCTCTGAGATGAGGGAACTGGCAGAGGCTGCTTCCTTACTCTCCACCCCAGCTCTTCCAACACCAGAGTCCCTATTCAAACTCTGACTGCCTGGATTGTAGTTGTAGCTTCATCACTCGATGCCACAGAGACAATGTTATCGGTGGCAATTGCATTTGCAAGGAAGAATTTGGAGTTACAGGCCCTGATGGTGCGGTAAACATTATTTCTGTCTTTGTGTCAAAAGTTGTTTTGGGTGTGTCCCTTAACCAGTTGATTCAGCATCCACTATCTTTTCAGAAACTCTGATGAAAAGGGAAAGGATTCTGCATATAATGGATGCCCACGGGCAATTGTGGTACTGTTTAGATAGGATGAAGTCCATCCAAGAAATTAACTAATTTTTTTATTAGCTTTTGCGTATGTAGAAAAGAAGGCAGACTGATTGCTAACCACCCAGAATGTCTCTGTTTAAGTAATCTACATTGCCTTCTGATGTAGTAAGAAAGGCTACTCTCCACAGGAAAGAGTGCGAACACTTTCTGTTTGAGCAGTCTCCTGCTCTGTATCCTTTTTTTAAGCAGGTTTCAACCCACTTTTGCAAAGTGTTCCTTTGATGTCAGTCCCTACATTCTCTAAGTGGTTTAAACTGGATGTTCAGTCCAGGGGGTAGAGGTGGGTTTGGAGAGGCAGTTACTTTCGAGGAAACAAGTAGACACTAGTAGCAATCTCCTTCTATGACTTGGGTGGTATTGGAGTAAAGTTCCTATGAGTAATGACTACTAATGCATCAGTGACCTTTTGAACATGGTACATTTGTTTGAGAATGCATTATGACAGATGTTTGAGTGTGGTCACTGTTGCATTGTTGTACACCCCCCCCTCCTCCAATGACACCTTTTTCATCTCCGTGGCAGTGAGTCATCACTTGTCAGGGGTGGGAAATTGCAGGAGGTAGCTTTTCCCCTAAACTTGCTAACAAGAGCAGCTCTCCAATTCGAGACACTGGAATGTGCCCTCCGAGGTATGCTAGCCGAGAGAGAGAACAACAGAAGTCTGAGCTGGTAGATGTCACTTTTTATCTAGTATGTCGGCATGCATCTCTGCATAAGAGGGACGTCTGCCTATGCTCTGACGTATACAGAGCTTTGGGAATTGGTCTGTTCAGTCAAATGTCAGCCTGAGCAGCTTCCCTTATGTTATGAATATTATTGCAGCAGTAATCCTGCTTAACCATCTGATGTTATGATGAGCTCTCCCACATCTGTACCTCTTAAGAAGAGAGGCTTTTATAGGTGGTTGTAGAAAGAGAAACATGAGCCTTTGTGTGGATTGCAGGGCATTTTAGCGAAGACAATAGCTAAGTACTTAAGTTAGAAAAGTTTAAGAAGATTCAAATTTTGTTTAAAGCTTTTTGAAATAGTGTTGTGAAAATTTCTAAGTGAAATTGGTGAAAGGTCATTTCTGTTTGGTAGTTGATTTGGAAGTACCAGGGTGAGGAGGTTGTTTGATCAGTGAATATGTGAATTTAACTTGATAAAGAATACTGGAATCGTTGAAATGATTGAAGGCATCGGTGTGGTGATGAAAGGTTAGTGAAGAGTCGCAGGGAATGCTTGAAGTGCTCCGTCACAGTTTTAATGTACACTGTGACACTTGGTAACTACACCCGTCTTGCATTATTTGGGTAGCTTCTTAATAAAAAGCTTCATAAATGTTTTAAGAGTTTGCCCGTGTAAATTTACTGACTCCCTCCTTAACATTAGTTGAAGGATTGTGTGGGGTGCATCTATATACTTTAGTGGATGCAGTACAACGCATGCATGGGTCCCCATCTGTTTATGTCTGTGGACACGCTCGTCACCAAAGATAAAGTTCAGTGAGCTCTTTGGTGATCTCATATAGGGAAATATAAATTTTTTTTTTTTTTTAACTAAGCATTTGGCTTTAACCTCGGTGTTGTAAAACAGGCAGTAATGAAAGGAAAATATAGGACGGCTCTGGAGACACCACATGCTATGTTGCATAAGGTTTAAAAAAAAAAAAAAAAAAAAAGCTGCAACAGAAAACCAAGTATTTGTACAAGTCCAGTTGCAAAACTAAATGTATGAGGTCAAATAATGTTGAAGGAAAATATGGAGTGCTGTCCATTTTGTCCTGCAGGTATTAAGTCAACAAATGACATTACTTTCTTCCTTATTACAGAAAACCAGAATTGCAGTTAGTATTCATTCTGAGGTGTGAGTATGCATTCTAGCCTTTGTTAGATAATACAAAATGTAAAGTTCAGTAGGTTGATTATAAAAATTATCTCTGAGCTCAGCCACGTAGAGATATTTATGTATAGCCATAAACAACGGTCAGCATGCTAATGGAAGTGAGAAGCTGTTTTGTCAAATTTCAATTTTTGAGGGGTTACCCTCCTCATTTAAAACTACAAAGGCCACCAGCTAGTTTGATGGGACATTATACGGAAGAGTGAAAGATGTATGTTTACACATATACGGATGATTCCTTCAGAGCAGTGTACACATATACGGATGATTCCTTCAGAGCAGTGTTTGTCCGCCTAGGATGGCGCCATGTTTTGTCACTGTTCTGGCTGTTGGTTGTTCATTTGTGGTAAACGTCTGCACTAAGAGTTTCTATTTATTCTTCTGCTTTAAAAACATGATCCCCTTGTAGTTTCTCCTTCAAGCAAGGGTCATTTTTCACAAGGGTCCTGTATTGCTCCATTCCAGGTAAAGTGGCAGGGCAGTACAGTAACCTCTGGAGCTAATTGTGTGTTTAACTGTGTTTTGTATGTGCTGTGCTGTGTGCTCAGAGCCAGTCATAACAGGCATGACTTAGCTGGAAGATCTAATTTTATGTATTATAGTCCGTGAAGCAGTAAGTCTCCGGTTTAGTTAGACTCATAGCAGTAGAAACCTGACATTTCCATTGTCTGTACATCTCTCCAGTCCATACCTGTCTGCACATCTTGCCAGTCCAAACCTGACTTCCATTGTTTGCACATCTTGCCAGTCCAGTATGTTTGGTCCTTTCTAAAATCTGGACAGAAATGGACTGTAAAATGAAGCTGGTTTTCATAGGAGTATGTTGCCAATGAAGGGTTGTATGGTAGGTCTGAACAGACTGAGGTAAAAATACTCACTGTATGCTAATATTTCACTGTTCTGTTAATCTTCCTCTGTTTCTTAGGCTGTCTTGTGTTCCAATGTTCTTTATTTTGAGTCTCATGTTAGTGTTTGTTTACATCTCTTACTAATATTAAATATGTAATAGGGCATTGATGGGGCTTTTCCTCCTGACCCTCTGTTGAAAATGGGGCGTCATGCCCAGTTGGACTTCTTCAGTAATACGATGTAAAATAAGTAGTTAGTCTATAGCTGTGGTCCCTGGCAAGGTCAGTGAGTACTGCATTTGCGTGACAGTAAGGAGGGTTCCTGGGTAGTTCAGTCATGTTTGTAGATGTTTTGCTCCTAAATGTGGATGGGACTATCATGACTGAAAATTGTTGCAAGTTTTGCAGGTCTCTGCACAAGGTTCTGCTTGCATGAGAGTTTAGTTTAATGCTTTCTGGCAAGCAACCAGGCATAGGCTTATACCTTTCTGCAAGAATTCTTCTGTGTTCATTGTCCACCATGCATTATGTTTACTGATAACTTCAGAAAGAAATGTTTGGAAGGGATTCTCCTTATTTCATCTTTACGAATCCAGTGGATGTGCGCCATGTGTTGTAAAGTGACTGAAGTCTTCCTTTATTCTTTCCTTCTGACTTGTTCCCAAGATAAACTCTTTCTCCTTTTTTGCTCTGAATATGGTGCTGTTTAAAGCATGACATTTCATTTTAACATGCCTTATTGGGTCCTTGAATCTCCTTTGGCAAGGTAATAGAGTAGCCTTTGCATGCAGATGTAGTGGGGATTCATTTGAATCCGATATTTGGTTTATTACATTCTCCACATCTGATTCTTGAATGCATTCAAGTATGCCTTGTTTTGTGATTTGAGGTGTATTTTGTAGCAGTATTTGCCTTGTGTACATCCACAGAATATTATTCTTTGGAACAGTTTCCACTTGCACTCAGTTTCCTGCAGGACACTTCCTTATTGAATCCTTTTTCCCATTAATTGATATGCCAGTACATGAAATTTGCCTGATTACCCCAAGATGTCACACCTGCTGCCACGATTTTGAGTTCTGTTTAAATGTTGTTCTGCAAAGGTTTTAATTAGCATGATATTTCATTTGCAGATAATAAAGGCGTTTTTAATTTAATGTGATTTTTTTTCAGGCGTGTGCTCTGAAGTTAGTTAAATGGTGTTTGGTTATCTGCGGAGTGACAGTGCTTTGGTTATCCGCGGAGTGAGAGAAGTAGAAGAGATGTCTGATAGTGATCATAAGTGGGTGCACACCCACACTGCCTTTGTTTAGGTCGTATATTAGAAGCTTGAAAATACAGCTGTAACTGCATCAATGTACAAACAAGCCGCACAGATCTGTAGGAGCATCTGTAAAGGAAAGGGCTGTTAACTTAGTATGTGAAAACCTGGATAGAATTTATGTGCATTATAGTCTCAAGTTTAATTGTTCATCCTACCCCTGTCTCCAGTTGCTTATTGTTTAACTGATCAAATCATGTCACTAGATCTGTGCTGCCAAATTTTATCTCCATGGATATATATTTGTTTAGTTGGCTTACCTAGAAAAATAATATAGAAATAATTACACTCTAAGCTTGTGAGTCTCATCCCTACCCCCCCCCCCGTAACTTATTTTTCCTTTGTTAATTAGGTTAGTCCCAGTAGGCTAGTAAAGTAAAATGTGGAGTCTTCAGTAAACATATTTGGACATTATTTTTGTGTGTTTTTCAGTTGTATTTCAGTCAGTTTTGAAGATTATGATCAGCTAGGCTTTTTCTTATTATAAAGTAATTCAACGATGCATATGCTGTACATTATGTTGGAAGTCAGTGTTTCAGTGCTCTAAATTAGTAAAGGTGCCATACGCTTGGCAAGTGTTTGGCCTCCTTTACTGTTTGCAACTGATCCTTCATCTCTGGAAAGGAACGTAATGCAGCAGTAATGCAGTGATATCCCAAGAGAAGCAGTTGTAGCTGGCCTGGATTCTTTGTATGTGCTGCTCTCCGAATGAGTCACAGTTTGGCTTTCAGAGGGAAGAGGAGTGATAGAAGAGGAAATGTCATTTGTGTAAAAGCGATGGCTTAGATTTTACTTTAATTTTGGTCCCTTCAGACTGCTATCTGGTATCTTGAGGTAGAAGATGGGAGTCTTTTTGAACTGCCACAGTTCTTTTTCTTGAAAGAACTGAATTGAAACATAACCTGGTGAAATACTACAAAGGTATTAAATGTATTAAACAAATCTACAAGAGTTGTTGCCAGACTTTTAAGTAGTTGTGAATTGGTATTACATACTTAGACCAATATAACATAATTGGCTAGACTTCCCCATCTTAGCATTCATGGAAATTTTAAAATAAAAGTGGGATGGGGAGCACTTCTTAACTTGTATTTTGCTTGACGGTGTGTATGTACAGTGATTGCATTTACCATCTCAGGCTTTAAGGACTAGAAGTATGCATTATTAGATTTTAATTGGGGGGGGGGTGCAGCTCAGCTTAACTCAAAGTTCAAGGGCTGGTTAACTGAACACCATTTAGAATTATTTAATGCCATTGCTAAAGGCTGTGCTTTGTTTTGTTAGTGTGACTCTTCACTCCAGTGGGAATGTCTAGTAGTATTTCAAGAATGTCTGTCATTATAGAGGCATCCCCTCAGCAGGAAAAAAAAAACTTTTATACCCTTTAAATTGGCCTACATTAGTTTAACACACTGCAGACTATAAAGACCTTATGCAAAACCACACTGCCTTGCCTTTAGCACTGAAAGAGAATGGAAGATGAATGCAATTGTAGATGCGGACAATGTCCCTTTTGCTTCCCGAGCAGGTTTCCAACATCATGGATTATAGTTGTAGATAACACATGCAACCTAATCACAAAAAGGATGACTGTTTTAAAGGAGTATGCTTCATCATATTTATTTTATTTTATTTGTGTGTCATACAAGTACCTCCTAGTCGTATCTGCTTCAAAAATATTTATGGTGTCTTGACATAGTTAACATTGTAGAGTCATTGCCAGAGTGTTATTCCTGAGCTCTTTGACCAGCTTTATTTCAAGTATCACTGATGACTTTGGTACACATTCTGAAAGTTTAGTGAATGTTTTGATTTCTTTTCTTTAGTTTTATGTAATGAGATGTGTTCTGAAAGGAATTTTAGAGAAGGCCCGCTCCGTTGGCAAAGAGGGATAAAGCCCTGACTTTTGCTTCAGACAACTTGGACTAGAAATCCAAGTGCTGGAAGGAGCTGGCAAATGGAAGTGAGGTGAGGAGGGGGAATTGAGAGACAGGCGTTGGCTTACCCACAAGTGGTGAAGACTGTAGTTCCAGTGAGAGGACCCTGACAATGGCTGTCGTCTTGTGTTACTTAATTTTACAAACCAAGGTTACATCTGAGGTAAAACTTTATATGCATGATGTCCACAAACATTTGTGGACATTGGGCTAGTGCATGGGGTGTAGGAATATAAGTAAAGCCCTAGTCCTAAAGTGGATAGCAGTTCATCTGTCTGTGTCAATCACTATCCTGCAATGGAAACCAGTCGGCTACTACCTAATGGAGGAATTACTGCAGCATTACAGTGATTGAGGGGGGAGGCTTTAGTGGTTATGTGGTGTAAGAACCCAGGATAAAAAAGGTTATTTTTTATATTGTATAAAGTTTGCAAGATGCGCAGTAGAACTGAAAGCGATTTTCTTTCCTTTACACTTTTCTGCATCATTAGCTGTCAGGGTCTCAGAATGGCAAGTGCTAGTCTGAAAACATTTAACTCACAAATAGAAGAGAAGAAAAACAACTTAACTCTTTTGATTTGTGATTGCCAAGTGCCACTTGAGCTAGGTTTGTATGGGAACGGAAAGCCTAGGAAACCATGTTTTTTTTATTTTTGGCTGATCCTCTGCTGACCTTAGAGCTCTACATCCTTCCATGCTGTTCTTTAGACCTTTTTATTCTCCAGTCTTGAGAGTCATGTGGCTAATTCATTCCCCCTGGGGTGTGAGACTTGAGCATGGCAGGAGTGGGTGCAGTTATTTTCATTCTAGAAATTAAAGTTCTCTATTTTGACTTTTTCTATGCATGAGTTAAGTGTTGAAGCAGTTGGCAAACATTGGGCCTCTGCAGTGTACATGCATGCTTTTAATGTGAACAAAATCAAATTATGCCCTCCATCTTCCTCCCTTCCCTTTGTAGCTATCACTTTAATATGGCACATCTTCCACAGGAATTCTAAAATGGATAGTGTGCCAAAGCATCCCTCCTCATCATCTGTCTTTGAAGAGAGGAGTGCAGGATAAAACTTGCCATTCCTGTACCCCCCCCCCCACACACACTGCATTTCAAATAACAAGTATAACACTTAAGTAATTCCCTAGCAACAATAGAAGGTAAAATTAAAGGTTATGTGCATTGTCTGTCCTGCTTTACAGTGCATCCTGAAAACAGATGCCCTCATAGGATTCCTGTGTCACTAGTAATTTGTTTTAAAAAAATTGTTTAATATTTTAAAATTAAACAAACAAGTTTTCTGCAATTTGCAAGGAGTGTTTCGCATACCTTCTGTGACCTGCTTCATCCAGTCGAGCAGCATTATGTGAATTGGGACACGGGAGTCTCATCTAATCACAATTTACCTAAGATTACTACTTGGAGAACGTAAACATGGGGAAGCACAGCCGTTGAGTGGACACTCTGAAATCACTAATGAATGGATGAAGGTGTACATCTTTATTCAAAAACTGTTACTGTTGGCACAGTGCCCTGCCTTTGAATTTACATTGCTTATTTGTGAGGAAACTGACAGGTTATTCATTTAAAAAAAACGACATCAGTTTCTGCTTTTAATAATGCACATGCCTTTTTAGCATGAGGAAATGGGTGTGTCTGTGGTTAGGAGCAGGCAACAATTTAAAATGATTTGAGTATTGTTACTGTGGGGCAGAAGCCAAGACAGAAGTAGTTTTTCCCTTCCATACATTTTATGAAGTCATGTTATTTACAGACACCCAACAGGAAGGGTGAATGCATCAGTTGTGACACAGAATGTGTTACTGTGCTGTAATATGTCGTATGAAGCTGGCATTGGAATTGTGATACGAGCCGCCTTTTCCACAGCTTTTGTTGTGTTGTTGTGTGCATTGATAATCTACAGCACCCCTTTTTGATGTGGTATTTAAGAATCCTTTGCTGAAAGACTTGAACAGAGTTGCTTAGAGATTAAATGTGTACCATCATGTTGTAAAGAGCACTGTGTTAAAATAAACAGCTGTCAGTCATCTGTAGTTGAAAGTGGCGCAGTAATTGTTGAGTGATACAGCCCAAGTACAAAACGTGTAAGCACATGTGGCAAGTACTTCATTGTATTGGCTATGTTGGCTTCACTGAGGGAGAAAATTCACTAAAAGTCAGTGAATGCATTTTCACTTCTGCTGCTGTTATGGCTTTTCTTTTCTGAGTACCCATTACAGCACATTGAAAAGTAAACTTACATGCAACAGGATTGCATTTCTTGACCAGTTTTAATTAACCAGTTGCTTAGGTTTCAGTCACAAAATTTAAAAAAAACGGTCTGTGATTCTGTAATACAGACAGGCACAGATACCCTGCTGTGTAGGTAATTATGCTGAGCATTGTACAGTGTTTGTGTTGCCTTGTTTGCACTGTGAGATCTCAGCTGAATGTTTTGTAGTGGTTGCATTTAAATTGTTTCCTTGCATAACTTTTTCCCATTTACCCTTTGTATCATTGCATGTGATTGTGCATTATAATTAAATCCTTCATTAAAAAAAAAAAAAGTTTTCATTGACCTTTAGTGAATTTTATCCCTCAGTGAAGCCAACATGGGGATGCAGTGGAAATGAAGCTATAAACTTCAATGGACACACCACTGTACTTGTGTAGTGGTGCATCCTTTTAAAAGTCTGTGGATGCATCCTACCGCCATTTGTGTGGTGATAACACCGAAAGTTCACCTGTGTAGGGCTGCACCTAAATAAAACGCTTAAAAAGCTTTTTATTTATAAACTGCCCATATGAAATGGAAGTGAGAAAAAAATGTATTGCATCACTTCTAGCTACCAGAAGCCATCAGGCGTATGCAAACTCTCTAGGAACACTTTAATGTAGTTAGTGGACCTTGTGTCCTGTTATACTTCATGTTTACATGTTTGTTGCTGTAAAGGAAGCTTGCTACATGAGCTTGCCTTCACTGTGCCAGATATAGCTGCATTCATTGCCATTGGGGATAGCTAGCACACATAATGCATCATCAGTTTATTCATTCACTCATTTCAGTGGCTGACCCCATTAAGTGCCAAGTGTCTTTTCGGAGACGACCTTGGGACTACAGTGTACTTTAGGATTGCTATTTATAGAAACTACATAATGTTATCAGTTCTAAAATTTATTTATTTTTTTAGCAGCAGATGCTAGTACATCATCAGCCAGTGTTGCTGCTGGAAGAGATAATACACAAAGCTTACAGATGATTCTGTGACTGTTAGTTACTGTAGTGCAATCATATTGCTTTGATGTTTAATCTATTGCTATCCTTTGCTGAATCCTCTCTGTACTGTATTTACAACTTGGAGATTAACCTGGCAGGCTGCCAACTCTCACGTGCTGCTGGAATGGGCTGTTCTAGTATAGTTGTCAGTGTTGATTGATTTTTTTTTTTTTTTTTTTCTTCTCCCTTGGTTGGCAGAATTTTAAAATGTCTGAAATTTGTGACTTTCCTAGCCAGAACATGGGAAATCTTAAAAACATTCTTATTACACAGGTGTAGTATTAAAGACATTTTATGTAACTTGTAAATTAGTTTGCAAGCAGCATCAAACCAGAGGAGAGATGTATTATTAACATTGATGGAGCTAATTATTTTTTGTATCTTTTTTTCACATGGCACAAAAATATTGATACTTAAATCCGCATTTGTGATTATTCTTTCATGTCATGGATGGTCTTCCCCATAATTAGTGGGTAGCATTTTTAATCACCTGCCAGTATAAAGGACTCTGGGGACCAACTGTTTCACATCTGCTTGAAGAAGAGCTACAGATAGCTTTCATCTTTCTACAGCTGTCTTCAGCATACTAAATCTAGGATAAGTTGTGGTTGTAGCACTGATGTTAAGCTTGGTGATTAAAAATGTTTGCCTTTCAAATTTGTGTTTTGCAAATGTTTGACTGCAGTGGTGGTGCTGTGGTAGCGTTGTCGCCTCAGTTAGACGTTGCCCGTTCGATTCTCAGTTAGAGCGTCTTCTGTGTGGCGACATGCGTTCATGGGCATTCCTTCGTTGAAGGTTGTGTGTTAGGCCCGGCAAGCCAGCACGTAAAAATCTGCTGCCAATCATTACCTGACCGGAGTTCCGCTGTGGCGACCCCTAACCGGGAAAAGCCGAAAGACACAACAACCTGTACTGTTTGCGTAATTTGAATTTTAACCATAAAGATGGAAGAGAAACCATTGTATTCTAAACTTTACTCACTGGATGTGCAGTATTGCTGAGTGTGAACCTGCAATAGTCAACTGCAGTTGCCACACAATTATCTGTGGTAGTGTGTGCTGTACCACGGTCAAAAAATATAAATGCCAAGCTGTCGTGTGCCGAAAACTTTGTTCACAGTTGAATGTGGCATGCTGGTTGTTGTTCATAGTGCTAATGAGCATGCCTTCAGGCCATTGTATTATGTATATTCAGCTCCTTAGTTTATACTAATTCTTGTTTACAGTTTGTATCCATAACAGAAATGTAGGCAGTAACTGCAGAGAAGGTCCCCTTTGTCTACATACTCTATCCATTATTACGTTCGACCAGTTATGTAATCCAAAGCCACAGAAATGATGCCGTACTGTTGCTTTGCAGACGTCTTCAGAAACTTAGCATGTCCAATAGGATATCAGGCAGCAACCCTGTTGTAGTGATTTTGGCAGTGTTTTAAGGTGTGCACGTCAAGAAAAGCAGAGAAATTAAGCTGATTTGATGAGACTTTGTAACCTCAGGGGATTTCAGTGAAGATTGTCTGGAAACTGATGTCTTTTATACTAATTGGAAAATGGAAGGAAAATTAAAGCTTTTTGTTTTGTTTAGCCTGTCCATTATGACATCTTGTAGTGGCTGATTATTTGTCATTTAGGTTAGTTAGCATGAGTTTTAATTTCTGTCTCCAGACTATAATCCTGCATTATGGTTGTGTTGGGGGGGGGGGGGGTTATTTAGCTTGGAAATCTGTCTGTATTCCTTCACCTAAAAAGAATCATTTTTAAATATGAGCATAAAACAGCACGGAGAAATAATTTTAAAATATGAATGCAAAAGAACACTGATGACATCAGCAGACTGTTCCCACCCACTCCTCACAGGTGTCCTAGTGTTTACCATTCAAAGTGGTTTTGATACTGGGGTTTTACTCCCTTCTTTTTCAGAAGTGAGCAACTGCGATATTAGACAATGTAGGAAAAATCAGCAAATAAAAACCTTTGTGAAGGGACTTGCTGATGGGAGAAAAGCGGCCACTTTGCATTTTAAGTACTAGTAGGAATCCACTTGTCAAATACAGTGGAAAGATTGGTGTTTCTTTGATATCAAGCAGTAATTAATGATATATTTCAACATCCAGTTTCAAAATCCAACCGTGCTACATTTATTCCACTGTAAAGAAAGAATCTCTTGGTTGTCTGAACTTTTGCCTATAAAAATGAGCAGATTGATTAGAACATTTTAGCTCTTTACAACAAAAAGCCTAGCAAGCACACCTTTCTAGGATTTCAGAATACATTTATGGAATATTTTAAATGTAGAAGCTTCAGAAGTGAGGGTTGCTTGTACCCTCAGACTCCTTAATCTCACTGTACCCTTCTAAGTATGGTGAACTGCTGCCATGAATTCTGTGATTTGCATTATATGCTTTCTTATCACTGTGTAACACGTTTCTTCTTCAAAACCGAGTCAGTGAAAGGGTTGCTGACCTTTAGAATGCGACTGTCTGTGTAACTATAGCGCACTTTATCAAATAGTTTGCGAAGCTTGTCTGTAACTATGAAGTAGTTCAGCTGTATTGTTTAAAATGTTATTGTTGACCCTTTTAATTACATCACTAATGATTCTGTGGTTTGTAGTACTGCCTATGGCCGGGGTCATAACTTGAAAGGTATTGATGAGCCAAATTTTCAATCTGAGCATGCAGTGTTCTATATTACCAGCCTTTGCATAAAGGTGTTATCCTAAGTTTGTGTTGTTACAAGCAAGGAAAGCTTAAGAGAGAAATGTTGAGGCACCATAGCTTGTATTGCTAAATCTATTAGATTACCCTGGATTGGCAAAAGCTTTAGTATGGAAATTTTTTTCCTGAAGTGTATAATGGTGCTGACAGTGCAGATGAATTGCCAAAGATACGTACAAGGGTGTTGGCAGATGTGATAAATTGTTCATTTGCTTATTCATACCCTAAATAGTTTGGCTTCATATCTAGCACTGGTTTACTGATTTATTGCTGCTTTCTTCTTGAAGGTTTTAGGGTTTCAGTTGGGGGGGGGGGCTTCATTCTTTTCTATTTTTTGTTGTACCTTTCAGTACCAGGTAGTCAGTGCTACACTTTTTTGTCCTCTTGACAATCATGAAGGAGCCTACATAGGACTGCTCCCTTCCATACATTGCATATTCTGGCACAGAGGTGTAACTAACCATCTTTGCACCTGGAGCTGTACCCTAATCTGGTACCCCACCTCCCAGCTTTAAGCAAAAGATCATGTTTTTGGACTTGAGCTGGAAAATAAAAGCTCGTCTGTTAGACTTGAGGAACAAAAAAAGTTATTTTCTCCTCTTAAACTGTAGCAAACTACTTGCTTTATTTGTAGTGAGCAGATGCTACTGTTTAGGACCCACACCAAGCACTGTAGCGCTTGAGTTCTGCCTGCAAATAGCAAAGTATCGACTTTGGTGATGTAGCGCAGATGTTTGCAGCAATGGGTAGTCTTTGGTGAAAGGAAAGGATAACGTTTCTGTTTGTCAGCAGTAACCATTATTTTCAAAAGTTAAGAACCTTTTCTGTAGTGCAACACATCAGGTACTAGCAATATTTCAGTTCTGTTACAAGAAGAGGGAGCTGTTTTAGGACTAATATGAACTCTTGCAGTGTTTACTTTTATAGTAAAGATCTGCAAAAATTGCAAACATGTGCATGAGGGTTGTGAATACTGTAGCAAAGTTGTCGGACAAAATTTCTTGAGAGGTGAACCAGAAGCAGTAACTTCTGATCTGTGCTTTACTTCACAGGAAAGAGGAAAAGGGCTTTTTGGTGGAAGGAAGCAATACGCTTAAACTTTTTCAGCTACTTCCCTTCCTAGAGCAAAACTGAACAGGTAGCCCATACAAATAAAAAATCAGAGCTGCTGTGTTTGTCCATAGGTTCTTGGTTATAAGGTTGGCAGGTCAGGTGACCAGTAAGGACCCTAGCCCAAATTCCCAGTTGTCCCCTAAGCCCCGTCTCATCAAGACTTGCTCAGGGTCCCACAGTAGGCAAATAATGGATGATGAAATCAAGTTTTATTACTCAGGAACTGCCACTTACAGCCTTAAAACTCCGTGCAAACTGCCAGGCAAAGATATGCTTGAAGGGAATTGAACTGACTTTCCCAATGAGTGTTTTACATAGCAGTACATTAGTTGGTGAAACCACTGGTACAGTGACATGAAATAAACTATTTTACATTTGTTCATTTGCTGATTCAGTAAATTAATCCGGTTTTACCCATGACCTTGGTATATAGCTGAAAAAAATCTCCCTCTTTATAGAGGTTTTGGCACTGATAGCGGTCCAGACAGCTCTTGATTTGATATCTTTAACACTGGAGGAGCTAGATTTGAGTCTGTTGATGTGAATAGGTACACTGATTATAATGTACTGGTCATTGCACTGTTTTTTTTTTTTTTTTATTTAAATGTGGAGTCTGCAATATATAGGTTCTACAAATGTAATTTGTTCATATAACAATATCTAATAAAATTTTCTAATTTTAATACTCTGCTTTGTTCAAATACAAATTGTAAACTAGTCCTAACTTTATGCACTGTATGAGGTAAAGCTGGTTTAAGTAATTTATATTTAAACAGAAAAATCACTATTTTTTGCCAGTAAGGGAGGAGGAATGGCAGGGACATACAAGCAGCTTCTCCACTAGATGATTTCCATTATGACTAGACTCTTATCTTCACTGCCAGGTGTCCTAATATACTAGATAGGAGAAATGAATATCCCTGTAGGAGATGGTGTTTGGTCAAAAGAGGAGACAGTGACCAAAATGTTGCAAGAAGTCAAACTACCTTGAAGAGTCTTAAATTTGATCAGAAAGGATCACCTGTTAACGTTGGAGAAGTGGATGGTGCATAGTTTGGTATAAGTACAGTTCAGTGTCTTCTCCTTGGTGGGGACGTTGTTACTGTGGGGGAGACTCCCTCCTGAATACTGCTTAATGGTGCTTGTACACAAACATCTGGAGCGTTGAGCTCCCAGCAAGCGGTGGTAGCTGTTGGAAATGCTTTCCAGGGAACCAACTGTGGAAAAGATGAACTCAAGATGTGAAGTTGTTCAATCTCGCCATTTGTTCTTACACGCGGGTTCGGAGCTGATCCATCGGCTCAGAGTCCGCCGCTTTCCAAGCTCGAGATACAGTCCCTATCCCATGATGCTCTGCTGCCAAACCCCAGATCTAGTTTGCCTCTGCAATGGATCACATGATCTTCTGAAGAAGCTCGGGCCAGTATTCTCTTTTTATTATATATTTGTATATTTAGACTTTAATATCTATCAGGGATCTGATATTTAGTGGGGTTCACTTTTTTCTTCCTTTTTGGTGGTATTAGAGTAGGTAAGCTAAGCTAGTATTTTGTTTTTAGTTCGGCCTTTAGCCTTTTTTGATTTACTCTTTTTGACAGGGCTCTGTCAAATTTAATACCCTATCCCCTTATAGTCTGTATTGAGTGTTTGTTTTTCTTTCTTTAGTTATTGTAGTTCAGGGATCTGAACCTCTAAGCGAGTTTTGTGGTGTTATTGGAATAATTTTTTCACAATGTCAGAAAAGCAAAAATCTGGTTTCAAAAAGTGTGACTGTGGACAGAAGATGTCCATCACGGATTATCATTCTTCTTGTGTTTATTGTTTGGGTCCGCTATATTTACAGCAGGACTGCTCTATCTGCCATTCCTTCAGTGGCAGGGTGTTATTAGAGAAGAGAAGGAAATTGGTAGACAGAGGACTGTTGAAATCGGACTTCCAGGATTTATTGGATAAAACTGACCAGACCTCCAAGTCCTCGAAGGGGTCAAAGTCTTCTAAGGTGTCGTCCGAGCACAAGTCTTTGGCTCTCTGAGCACCTCTGGCAAGACTCTGTTGCCGGCTCCACAGCCTTCGGAGCCGTGCACCGAAATCTTACCTCAAAGCCAAGTAATTTATGTTGGAACTGGTGTCGGAGGTTTTGAAATCTCCGATCCTTAAGTCAGTGGCTTATTTGGCTCCTACGACCCGTTCTTCCGGTGCCCTTTCTGACATCGATGTGGACCGAGTGGTACAGAGACGTTTGGTGAACCCGGCCCTGGCCAAATTGCTTGCTGCTTCAACCCAGTTGGCTATTAAGCCTACGACCCCCCCCCCCCTTCCACGAGTTCTGCTCCTCCTCAAAGGCCAGTCGAGCCTTTGGAGCCGGAAAGAGAGGATCCGATAGTGGTAGAACCCTCAGATCTGAGGCCTGTTCCAGTGCTCTCGGCTCCTTCGACCTTAACTTCTTCAGTTCCAATCGAAGAGTCTCGGAGCCAACACTCTCTCGCCGGTTCCGAGGGGAGGAGTCGAACCGACACTTTGGTTCCGACTCTCCCTCGGGGCTTCGGCGCAGATGAGCTTGGTTCCGTCCTCTGGTTCAGAGCCCGTGGTCTTGGCCCCTGGGAGGCTGCAGTCTTCTTCAGAACCGGTGGACTACTCGGGTCGGGAAACCGGTGCCTTCTATGCCATGAGGAAGGTCATGTCTGCCAAGACCCTCACTTCTTAGGTTCCTTCCTCTTCCTCCCCTAAAGGGCCGCACTCTATCTCTACACCACAGGTTCCCACTAAGCGCCGAGACCCAGAGCCTCAGGTAACCGCATTGGGTGACCTCTTCTTGACCGGGACATCACCAAACGCCCCCACTGATGAAGTTCCCAGGAAAAGACTGTGTAAGAGAGGCCAAAGACATGCATCTGGAGCATTTCTCCCCGGGCCTCCGCTGAACTGAAAACAGGCTCAGGAACCCATCCGGGGACCCGGTCAACAAATGATAAATAAAAAATAAATAAGAGGAGGCATTTAGATACCCTCCAGGAATCCTTAACATCAGATACCGACTTGGAGGAATCAGAAGAGTCCCCACGGTCCTCCTCTGAGGATGTCTCTTTTGCAGACATCCTTGAAATACTAAGGCAGAGGGGTGACTGGCAGTCCCTTACCCCTACTGAGGATGAGTCGGTGCTCCTGAAGGATTTTTGGTCTCAGCCTTCCACCTCCTGGGATACTCCACCTTTCGATGAATTAATGGACTTGATCTCTTGAAAGGCATGGGAGTCTCCTGATTTCTATGGAACCGGTCCCTCAGAGGCCCAACAAATTTATCACCTGCCCTCAGGATAAGTCATTTCTCACAAAAGGGGTTCCCGTTAATGCCATGGTGGTGGTGGCAGCCACCAAGAAAGATATGTCAGACACCTCTTCCTCTGTCCATCCTCCTAATAGAGATTCCAGGATGATGGACAGATATGGGAAATGCATCTTTAGTTCTGCGACATTTGCAATGAGATCGCTTAACTATTTAACCCATTTTACCCATCTTCAACGAGATCTCCTAAAAGAGCTTGGAGATGCTCTACAGGGCAACACAGGTGATGCTGTCTTCCAGAAAGTGACGGCACAGCTTAATACCCTTAATTGCATCGTAAACTCGTCCATGAGGCTCATTTCTTATGCAGCCGAGGGATCGAGCCAGGCAGCGGGTTCAGCGATAGCTCTGCGGAGACTATCCTGGATGCACTTATGCTCCTTTGCGGAAGCCTTCAAGTCTTCCTTTGTGAATACCCCATTTGATGGCTCTTCCTTGTTTGGGCCCAAAGTCAAGGAGATGCTCACTAGGTGTGAGCAGGAAGGAAAGACTCTCTGCCATAGGAGTTCATTTTTCCACCCCCACTAGACCACACCCCAAAGGACAGAGAGGTGGAAAAATGTGGTTCCGAAAGTCCCAAGGAGCTTTCCAGAACACACATAGTGAAAACCTCTCCAGGGGCAGAGTAGGGGGGTATAATGGTAGATGCCACCCAGGCGGCAGTGGGGGTCCGCAGAACCAGGGTGACAGGGAGCAGTTCCCTGGCAAACCCTATCAGCGCTCCTGAGAGGAGGCCTGACCATCCTACTCTGGAGGCAGTCGGGGGTCGCTTAGCTTTATACCCAGATGCCTGGCTAGGAATTTCATCAGATTCCTGGGTAAAAAGCATAATCACCAGAGGCTACATCATTCCCTTTTCAGAATTCCCTTCCATTCAGACAAGAATCTGAGACGTTCCACCCAATCTGCGAAGTCTAGCAGCCATAAAAATTCAGAGGCTGCTGGAAAAAGAGTCATCCAGCCAGTCCCGGTGGACCAAATAGGATCCGGAACTTACTCCAGGTTCTTTTTAGTTCCAAAGAAAATGGGGGACTGGAGGCCCATCTTAGACCTCAGCAATCTCAACTCCTTTGTCAAAAAGGAAAAGTTCTGGATGGTCATGCTTCAGTTGATAATCCCGTTTCTCGAAACGGGCGATTGGATGTGCTTGATAGATCTCAAGGATGCATACTACCACATTCTAATGGCCAGGCCATCCAGAGATCACTTGCGTTTCTGTCTGGAGGCCAGTCACTACCAGTTCCGAGCTCTGCCCTTTGGTCTCACCACAGCCCCCAGAGTGCTCACCAAATGCATGGCAGTTGTCACGGCTCACCTGGGACATTTAGGATTCCGGGTGTTTCCATATCTCGATGACTGGCTCCTCACCGCCACCACCAGGCATCAACTGATTCACGCCAGGGATTACACTATCAGCTTGTGCTCCCAGTTGGACATAACCTTAAATTTCGAAAAATCTGCTTTATCACCATCGCAGCATAGTTCCTTTATAAGAGCAGATCTAGACACCACCACCGCCCTGGTCAGATTGCCTCAAGAACGAGTAATCTCTTTACAAAACCAAGTATCCCTTTTGTTGGAAAAGAAAGTCCCTGCATTCCAAGTTCTGCAGCTGTTAGGCACCATGGCAGCGACTCTTATAGCAGTTCCTCTGGGGCGCATGCACATGAGGATACTCCAGTGGTTACTCTTCACACAGTGGTCTTAACAACTTCCAATGTCACACGAAATTCCGCTGACAAATACTTACAAAAAGGATCTCCTTAGATGGTTGAACAGCCACCAAGTTACTGTAGGTCGTCAGTTTGTATTCCCTCCTCCATCAGCCACAGTGACCACGGATGCTTCCCTGATAGGGTGGGGGGGCTGTGTCAGGGAAGAACTGTCCAAGGTATTTGGTCAGAGATGGAATCCAGTTTGCACATCAATATCTTGGAGTTGAATTAGTAGAATTAGCCTTGCAACACTTTCACGACTCTGTACCTCAGAGACGATTGCAATACAGACAAGACAACATGCCGGTAGTCTGGTACATCAACAAGCAAGGGGGAACCAAATCTTACACCTTATGCCGAGAGGCCCTGAGAATTTGGCAGTGGGCTGTATCCACCAGGCGCTTTCTGATAGCAACGCACATCCCGGGGTCATCCAACGTGATAGCGGACAAATTGAGCAGAGCCATTCTATTGCCTCACGAGTGGTCCCTCAAAGAACGAGTGGTGGAAAGGATATTCCACAAATGGGACCAGCCTTGCTGTGACCTTTTTGCATCCCGATGAATGCCAAATGCAGAAGCTATTTTGCCCTATACCCTCCACCGGGGTACATCCCAAGGGACGCACTCATACACGATTGGCCCTCAGGTCTCCTATATGCCTTTCCTCAATCCCCGCTGATCCCCAAATTTTTACAGAAAGCCAAAAGCCTGGGAAGAACGGTTATTCTGATAGCCCCGTTTTGGCCTCTGCAGATATGGTTCCCCTCCAAGTGGAAAAACCTTAGGTTCTGGACCCAGTGCCAGGCCTTCTGACTCATTTGTCGGGAGTTCTTCACCCCTCTCTTGTATCCCTCAAACTGACAGCTTGGCTGCTCCACTTCCCAACCTAGGCAGGTCTCATGATTGGTCTCCCGCGGTTCAGCATATTCTAGTTTCTGCGCATAAAGTCTCCACCAGGAAACTATATAACAGTAAATGGAAACTATTTGGTCATTGGGCTTCTCAATATGGTATTGATCCCTTTATCGCCCGTATTCATAGCATTCTGGAATTTTTTACTTCACTTTTCCTCGGTGGAGCAGCAGCCGCTACTATAAGGGTTCAATTGGCTGCCATATCTAACTTCCATGTGGGATGCGCAGGTTCTAACATTATGTCCCACAGATTATGTAAAGCCTTTCTGAAAGGGACTCGTCATCTCCGACCCCCTATCAGACATCCGATTACTCCCTGGAATCTAAATTTGGTGCTGTCTCAACTCATGCTTCCCCCTTTTGAGCCCACATCTTCTTGTCCGTTGAAGTTCCTTTCTTGGAAGACAATTTTCTTAGTGGCCATTACTTTGGCGCGTAGAGTTTCTGAGCTTCAAGCACTTTGTTAGGCCCCCATATTTGGTCTTTCACCCCGACTGGGTGTCTCTAAGAACAAATCCATCCTTTCTTCCGAAGGTCTGTTCCGAAGCAAACTTGAACCAGTCCATTGAACTTCCCACTCTTTTCAGGCATCATGCCAGTAAATTGGAATACATGTTGCGTAACCTTGATGTTCATGGACAGCTGAGATTTTATTTGGACAGAACAAAAGGATTCAGAAAATCAAATCAACTATTTGTTTCCCATGCAGACAATAAGAAGAGCCTTTCGGTATCCAAAATTACGTTGTCCAAATGGCTTTCTGATTGTATAAAGTTTGCATATTCTTCATCCCATCAACCTTTAAAAAGTGAAGTGAAAGCTCATTCTGCCAGGGCTGTTTCTACGTCCTTAGCTCACGCAGCTCGTTTACCTTTGGACACAATTTGTGAAGCCGCTACTTGGTCCAGACCTCACATTTATTACTCATTATAAAGTGGACAGGGCTTCCTTTGGTTCCACTGTTCTCAGGAATGTACTCCCGTGAGCCGCCCAGGAATTAGGGTGCTTGGGACACTACCCACGTGTAAGAACAAACGGCGAGATTGAACAACTTCACATAAAGAAGTTATGTTCTTACCATAACGCTCCATGTGAGTTGTTCATCTCGCCTTTGTTCTTACACTCCCTCCCACCTTCCCCCTCCATTTTCTGGAAGAACGGGTATGGCTGGTGGTCTGTTTGATCTTACTAGTATCATCTTGTCAGACAGGTCATCTTTTAGCTAATTGTAAATAGTTACTTTGTTATATTGGGTTGCTTAGTTGTGTTTCTTGCTGGTTTTCAGCAAACTAGATCTGGGGTTTGGCAGCAGAGCATCATGGGATAGGGACTGTGTCTCGAGCTTCTAAGAGATCTAGAGCTTTGAAAGCCGCCGACTCTCAGCCGATGGATCAGCTCCGAGCCCATGTGTAAGAACAAAGGCGAGATGAACAACTCACATTGAACGTTATGGTAAGAACATAACTTATTTTTCTTTATAATAAAACTGTATTTCATGTAGTGCTAATTTTGAGTAAGCTCTGAGCTGAGGGAACCCATTCAGGAATTGTTTTTTTTTTTTTTTTAAGCCTTTCGGGCCAACTTGCTTACATTCAGTAATGCCATAGAAAACAGATAATCTGAAGAAAAAAAAAAAAAAAAAAGGCTGATCTGAATGAACAGTGACTGTGTGATAAATTAAACTGTCTTGAATGGATGTCAGAAATGGACTTTGACATACTGCAGTGTAGGTGGTGAAATGTTTTAGTTTTTTATTGTAGATCATGTAACAAACCTTTGAACTACTGTCAAACATTTAAATTATCCCCAAGACAAGAGTAGGTCTAGTAAAAGAAACTGTCCCATCCTACGTTTGGGATTATTTTACTGTTCACTGCAAGAGGAGGAGGAGAGGTTTGTGCACATGCCGTACAAGTTTACCTTACTACTAGACACTTTTTTAGTGGCCCAGGAGGTCTTGGTTTTGTGTTCTGAAGGTACAGTCAGTCTGAGGTTTGGGTTCATTATCCTCTAGCAAAGATGCACGTGAAAGTGCCACAAATCAAGGGAGTGGAAGGTGTATGTGACCTTTCCTGTCCAGTGTAGAGAAAACACATTCCCTGCCATCTTCCTTTCTGTTCTGTTGTGCAGAACAACAGCGGACTTCCATTTCCAGACTGAAAACAGATTAGTAAATGGAGACCTCAGTAACTGACGAAAGTGTGTATTAGCATCATTTGTGTGAATGCTGATACACCGAGGAAGACTTGTACAATTGCGCTGTTCATCTTTGACAGTTTTCCTCCCCCAAGTTGCATTTTCCTGCTAGAGACCTGTAGTGTGTCTGCATCCATTCAAAGACCACAACTGCTTTACTGTATTAGGATTAGAGAGAATGGTGCTTCTGTCTGTCTGTGGTCAATAACCAATCCATTTGGGATTATAGTTACAGCTGTATGTCTCTGTGCTATAGAGCCAGCCTATTCACAATATATGCAGGTTTCTTGTTTTGCATGGGAAGTATTACTGCCTTGGTTATTTCGAAGTTCAGCTTTGAATAAACTTACCATATTTATTGCAAAGGATCTCCTGTATTGCAAAAGCCACATCTTCTAAAAATTTATACATTCGGACTAGTTTGTGATGGATTTCCCCTAGCACAGTGTCTGCTTAGGTTTTGCTGTCACGACTACTGAGTTTCTGATGCAGTAGTAGTGTTCTTGTATCCTACAGTAGTTTGATACTGCGCTACCTAGCTGTCTAATTCTGATGCAGTAGTAGTGTTCTCGTATCCTACTGTAGTTTGATACTGCACTACCAGGCTGTCTAATTCTGATGCAGTAGTAGTGTTCTTGTATCCTACTGTAGTTTGATACTGCGCTACCAGGCTGTCTGCAGTAGTAGTGTTCTTGTATCTTGCAGTAGTTTGATACCGTGCTACCAAGCTGTCTAATTCTGATGTTTTGCTGTCACGACTACTGAGTTTCTGATGCAGTAGTAGTGTTCTCGTATCCTGCAGTAGTTTGATACTGCGCTACCAGGCTGTCTAATTCTGATGCAGTAGTAGTGTTCTTGTATCTTGCAGTAGTTTGATATTGTGCTACCATTTTCATAAATTGTATAGAAAAATGTTACATGCTTCCATTTTACTAAAAGATGTAGATGATATTACTGCTGGAGTGTTACTCGAATGGTAATTATATTAGTATAGTTGGAATTGGTAAATTGGCCAGTGTCAACTTAACTAGAGTTAAATGCTGTAAAAGAATATTCCCAAGTAACTTATGCAAACATTGCATGTAGCACACAGATTTTTAATAGCACTTGTTTTCCACATTTTAAAAGGAAAGGGAGAGCAGGTTGAGAGAGTGCATCAGATTTATAGAAAAACATATTTTGTGCCTTCAGTATTACTAGAATACTTCTGACATCTGGTTATGTGGCAGGACGTTTTTTTCATCAACAGTGGTATCCCCCTGTCAAACTTTGGTCTAACACTGTCACTGTCTAGTTCATCCTCCCTAGCCAGTTGAGCTGAAATGCAGCTTTCAGTCTGTTTGACATAAAACATTCCCAGACTTCAGCTCTTCCCCTTATCCATAATGCCCCTTGTGGTAGCATTTTCTGCAGACCATTGCTACTTGTCACACTCGCAGGACTAAAATAACCTAGGATGTTCATCGTGTTTCACTGTTGTAGTCATTACTCTTGGGTTATCCTGCTGGCAGGCTACCCGCAGTCGGCCTGAATTCCTAAGTCTAGGTCCGGCGTCGGTTGCTGTCGCCTCTTCCCTGACGTCAGTGCGCCAGGGGTATAAACGATGCAGCTGACGCCATTTTCTTCAGTCTTTCCCACGTGGTGCCTGAAGCAAAAGCAGTTCGCAAGTGCCGGTCGGCCGACTTCTGAGATTTTCAAATCAGAATTTCAGAACCAAAGTCTTCATTAAAGCTAAGTACCCCGTTGGGAAAACATTTTTCTTACTCCAGACCGATGTCAGAAAGTTAACAATTGTATTTCTTGTGGGAAGCAAATACCTCATAAGGATTTTCACTCTTACTGTATTCCTTGCCTAGGCCCTGATCACAATGTTGCTAGCTGTCGCTTTTGTGCTAGATTTAACCAACGCACTATTAAGCGTCGGTTTGATTTTGCATTTCACTACTTTGGCCGAAGATTTAATTATATAATGCCGTCGGAACAGCCGACGACTGGAGTTTACAAAAAACACAAGGACAAGGAAAAGGATAGGCATCTGAGGTCCAAAACTGACGACGAGCCTCCGTTAGGCCAGTCGCCGGTTCTCAGTGAGGTGTTTTCGCAGCCCCTGGCACCCGCTACCTCAGAGCCACGGGCTGCTTCCGACTCCTACGTGGAGCCGACTGGGCCTCTGGATACTCAAGGTATTGGACACTCGGAAATCATTCCCTCAGTTGGGTCCGGAGCCGCTGAGCAGGCATCTGCTTCTGAGGGTGTCTTCAGACCTACACAATTATATGTTAAACCATCTTCAGCTTCAAAGACTAAAGCAGCTCTAAAGACAAAGAAACAAGTACAGCATTCTCCTACTCAGACTTCCATGCCTAAAAAACAGATGCTTAAAATGGCCGGAGACCTAATTACTTTGATCAGGGCTTCCCACCCCCCCCCCCCCCCGATAAGAGGCCTAGGCAAGAGACAGAATATGATTCTTCTGATCAGGTTTCAATGTCCTCTGATTCCTCTTCTGAACAGGATTATTCCATGCCTCCCTATGAGGACTCTGATGCTGAAGAATCCATTCCTTCAGCCTCTCCTCCTGAGGATTACTCTTTTGGGGAAACCCTGCATACCATGAGGTAGCATTTCCACTGGGAGAGCCAAAATTATTCTGAATCTAAGAAAAGGTTCAGACTTTCTGCTACTTCCTCAACACAGACCCCTTGCTATTCCACCTGTTCTAGACATTGTAGATGATGTATTTTCAGAGTCCAGCCTGTCCCCTGACTCTTTACCCCCTGCACCTGCTAAGCCAGACAGATACTACAGGGTCCCAGATTCTCCTAAATTCCTATATAAAAACCCCACTGCTGACCCAGAAACTGTATCTCAGGGTCCCAAAGGGGTCAAAGCTTCCACTGCAAAAAAACCCTGTCCCCTCTGATAGGGATTCTAGGGCACAGGACAGATGGGGGGAAAAAGGTTTACACTTCTGCTACCTTGGCTGTAAGTGCTTTGAATTGTCAGTTTCATATGCTTAAATATCAGCAATACTTAATGTCACTGCTTAAAAAGAAAATGTTGACAAATACTGAATGTTCAGAGAACAAGGAAATGCAGGATTTATTGCATGCAGCTGAACAAGTGGGAAAACATACTTTGCAATGCGGTTATGATTCACTGGAGGCCTCTTGCAGGGCCGCTGTTATAGGTTCCGTTATTAGAAGGCATGCTTGGTTAAAGGAATAGAACCTGCCTGATCGTGTTAAAGCAAAATTATTAGATGCCCCATTACAGCATGATACTTTGTTTGGCGCTTAAGCAGAAGAGGTGTTGAAGAAAATGGAGGATAAAGCGAAATCCATGCAGACAGTTAAGGATTTCTTACAGGTGCAACCACCCAGATTTAGCAGGAACTGGCCTTCAAAAAATTGGTCCTTTCCAGTGTCAGACGGACCACAAAGCAGCAGATACAGGCATCCCAGAGGCAGATCTCAGCCCCAAGGCTCATACAGGCCTAAACAATGGGGTGCTCCTACCTCCAAAAGCGGAGAAGACAAATCACAACCTTACAGGAAACAGTCCCAATGACTTTCCTCTGCCAGATCCAAGCACTTTTCTTTTGACAGCCCCCTTAGGGGGAAAACTAGCACTTTTTTCATCAAATTGGCAAATGGTTACCCAAGACAAATGGGTCTTGAACATAGTGTCCCAAGGCTACAGGTTCCATTTTCACACCCTACCAAGGTCAAAAGGTATGCCAGACCTGCCACACAATCAATGGGCAGTTGCACAAAAGCAAATTACAGCCCTGATGGACATGAGGGCCATTCAACAGGTACCACAATAAGAGCAGGGGCAATGATTTTACTCCAGACTTTTCTTAGTGCCCAGAAAGGACAAAACCTGGAGACCAATACTGGACCTGTCTATACTAAACCCGTTTCTGGAGGTTCCAAAATTCAAGACGTTGACTCTTCAGCAGCTACTGCCCATGCTGGGCAAGAAGGCTTGGCTCATAATTTTGGACCTAAAAGAGGCATACCTGCATGTCCCAATCAGACTATCTTGCAGAAGATACCTCAGATTCATAGCCGGCTCAATGCACTACCAATTCTCTGCACTGCCCTTTGGCTTATCTACTGTGCCCAGGGTCTTCACAAAATGCCTGGCACCAGTAATTGCATTTTGCAGACAAAGAGGAATTCAAATATATCCCTACTTGGATGACTGCCTTATTCAAGCAGAGAACAAAGACATTCTTCTAAAGCATCTGGCATTTGTGAAAAGATTACTAATTTGCCTAGTGTTACACAGTAAACGAAAAGAAATCGAAACTAGTGCCCTCTCAAGAGATGATATTCCTGGGTGCAAGCTTAAATACAACTGCCCAGATGGCTTATCTCACGCCAGACAAACAAAAACAACTGACTTCTTACTTCAAAAAATTGGCAACAAACACCCAGTTATCTGCAAGGAAAATCCTGCAGGCTTTGGGTTTCATGGCATCCTGCATTCTACTAATTCCATATGCCAGACTGCATATGAGGAAACTACAGTGGTATCTAAAAAGTGTTTGGACTCCGCATTGCCACAGCCTGGAGACAGTAATTACCCTCATTCCCTGCCTGCAACAGGAGTTTTGATTGTGGGCAGAGGCCTGTCACCGCAACAAGGGTCTGCCATTCAGTTTACCCACAGCCAGACAGACGCCGACAACAAATGCATCAGATTATGCCTGGGGGGCCCATATGGCAGGAAAATGTATTCAGGGCACATGGCCTGCAGGACAGATACATCTTCACATCAATCAAAAAGAGATGCTAGCTGTTCAGAATGCCCTGACAGCTTTCAAGGATCTACTTCATCCAGGACAGCTACTGATAAAGACAGACAATACTACGGTCATGTGGTACATAAACAGGCAGGGAGGTACACATTCCTACCCCCTCTGCAGACAAGCAATGACCTTATGGGACACAGCATTGACTTATCAAGTTCACCTGCAAGCACAGTTCCTGCCAGGAAAAACAAATTCTCTGGCAGACGAACTAAGAAGAAACCTCATGGATCCCCACGAGTAGAAACTGGATCCACAAGTATTCGGCATGATAACAAGGAAATGGGGATGCCCAGACATAGATCTATTTGCCTCCCCTCACAACTGCCAATTACAGAGATTTTGCACAAGGATTTATCGCAAACAAGCATGGAGAGTGGGCGCCCTCTTCTTCAGCTGGAAAAGTCCAACAGTATATGCCTTTCCTCCACTGCCTCTCCTTCCCAAGGTACTCCTAAAGGTCAGACAAGAGAAGCCAAAAATGATACTGATTGCACCAGACTGGCCACGCCAGCACTGGTACCCAATCCTAAAGAGCTTGTCTCAAGGTCCAGCATGGATATTGCCTCAAACTTCTCACCTGCTGACCCAACAAAACAATCTGATCCTGCACAGCCAACTCAGGACCTTAAATCTGGCAGCATGGCGGATAATGTAGCCATTCAGAACACTCCTCTTTCAAAAGCTGTTATGGATGTTATCTTGGAGGCCAGGAGGCCCAGTACCAGAAAATCTTATGCAGAAAAATGGAAGAGATTCTGTGCTTGGAACCAGGAACAAGGCATTGACACGTATGTACCAAATATCCCTCAGATTTTACAATACCTAACTGAGATGCTGGACAAAGGCCTTTCTTTTTCATCAATTAGGATTCATGCCTCTTCCATTTCAGCCCATTGCAACATGGAACCACCTATCTTTTCTCATCCTTTAATAAGGTAGTACTTCAGAGGGGCCAAAAACATCAGGCCTCCAAGGAGAGCACCAATACTTACATGGGACCTCAATTATGTCTTGGAGAAACTTACACTGCCGCCTTTTGAGCCAGCCAGTACAGCTGAAATAAAGTTCTTATCTTGGAAAACAGCTCTGCTCCTAGCAATAACCTCTGCAAGATGAGTTTCAGAGTTACGGGCTCTCATGGCTGTGGAACCTTTCATAATTTTCGATCCAGACAGGGTTTCTCTGAGGACTAACCCTACATTTATGCCCAAGGTAGTGTCCAGTGTGGCCCTTAACCAAACCATTCATTTGCCTACCTTTTATCCAAGCCCACAGAACAAGGGTGAGAAAATTCTGCATTCTTTGGACATACACAGGCAGCTACGCTTCTACTTGGACAGAACTAAAGCTTTCAGAAAGACTGAGCAACTTTTAGTGTCATATGCTGCAGGATCAAAAGGAAAGGCTATGTCAGAACAGACCATTTCTAAATGGATAGGCCATTGCATCCGTTTCTGCTATTCTCAACATGGCAGATCAGTGCCTAAGGACATTAGGCCTCATTCTACCAGGGCAGCAGCCACTTCAGCAGCCTTCCTCAGGGGAGTACCAACCAAAGACATCTTAGAGGCTGCAACTTGGAGTTCAGTGCACACTTTTACAAAGCACTACCACTTACCTCTTTACTCTAAATCCAGAGCAGGCGTTGCCACTGCAGTTCTGCAGGGCCTCATAGCCTCTCCTAATCCTATGTAGCCCAGCCACCCATCCTCAGCTTTGGGATTCAACCCAAGAGTAATGACTGCAACAGTGAAACACGATGAACATAGTACAGTTGTGTACCTACCATAAATGTAGATGTTGAGTGTATTCACTGTTGCAGTCCAGGTTACCCACCCACCATCCCCCTTTTTTCTTTGCTGGGACTTCTCTGTACTTCTCTATCCTATACAACCTATGTGGTGTATTTGCTTGTAGATGAAGGAAATGTTTCTTTTTGTGCACGCATACTTATTGACATAATTTTCAGCCTACCAATTTGGGGGCACCTGACATCTGGGGCAAGAAAAACTGAAGAAAATGGCGTTGGCTGCATTTTTTATACCCCTGGCGCACTGATGTCAGGGAGGAGGCGACAGCAACCGACGCTGGACCTAGACTTTGGAATTCAGGCTGACTGTGGGTAGCCTGCCAGCAGGATAACCCAAGAGTAATGACTGCAACAGTGAATACACTCGAACATCTACATTTATGGTAGGTACACAACTGTACTTTTCTTTTCCAGTTGTAAATACATTTTTTCTGCTGCTTTTGCCTGCCTTTTTTCTCCTTGTATTTATGCAGTTTTACATCATTCTTCTTTCAGTGAAGTCTCTGGAAGATTTTCCTGATGCTACACACTATTTTTCTTTATTTAATTCAGTGATTTTTACTTTTGACTGTTGTTCCTTCCCCTTTAGACTGCAGGTTATTTCCTTGCCATATCACATTTCCCTGCAGCAGTTTGGTACCACATTGGCCTTTGTGTTTGGCTGATTTGCGACATTGTATGTCAGAGCCATAAAAGGATGTCTGCTATATATGTGATGTCTGCACACACCCAACTCGGAACTTCTCTGCCGCAGTGATTTACAGACCTGATCGCCAACTTGTGGAATCCAGTCGTCTGGTTGGTTGTTTGCCTTTGGCTGTCCGCTTTTCTGATAAATTCCCTTTTGGGATTTTTGGCTATACCTTTTCTTGCTTTCCAGATGTACATGTCAGCTAGGGAAAGTGTGTTTGTGAAAGACAAATTCCATACAAGGACACACACGACCAGTGTTTGTTTTGCTTAGGGGAAGGCCACGATTACAAGTCCGGTGACATCTGCCAGTCCTTTGTACCCAAAACTTTGCGAAGTTGCCTGGCTGCTTTAAAATTATATTTAGAAAATCCAAGGCTCCAACATTTGGCTTTAGGTATGGAGGGTGGGGTAAGTTACCAACGAAGAAACGCCTCAGAAGAAGGCCAATAAAGTTGGCCTTAAAGCCAGTGCTGCATCTCAGGAGTCCAGTGAGAATCTCGAGGCGGATGATAGCCCAAGGTCCCATCGGACATCATCTGTGCAGAGTATGTATGTCCTCCCTGCAGTCAAATGACTGTTAGACATGGCAGTAAGTGCGTGTGTGTGCTATCTGTGAAGGTTGGGCACAGGGCTGGCAACTTTAACACTGTAAAAACTTCACTGCTGATCAGTCGGCAGACTGGCGATTCGCTGTGGCAACCCCTAACAGGAGAAGCCAAAAGACCAGACTTGTTACTGGCATTAAGTAAATACTAAAGAAAACTAGGCAACAAATGGAAAAGATCAAAGCTAGAATGCCCCCATGCCATCTTTGGCACATATCGTGACATCTACGGAAAAGTGAAGCACATGCCATCTTTGACACGTATCATGACATCTACAGAGAAGTGGTGAAGCACAAAGGATAGAAAACCTGAAGTTGCAATTTGTTTCAAGGCATGTAAGTTGCTTTAGTATCTGTAATGTACTACTACAAAGCAGTACTTTACTTCTGATGCCTGAAGGTGCATCATACTTTCTTAGGCTACATCAGAGTTAAGAAAAAAATGATTTTCCTTTCTACTAAAGCCAGACAAGTCTCACATTTATTTATTTTTGTTAATCTGATAAGTAGTCTGGTCCTAGGACCAAAGCCATACAACCTGAGCAAAGATCGCATGTACAATAACAGATGTATACACTGAAATTTCCCCCTATTCTTATAACATTATTCGAAAAACATTGTGTTGTAGACAATGCACACCACTGGTCAAATGTCTAAAATAAGCATGATATGAGAATTCTAAAGAATGGTTTTCGTGACATTTGCCATAAGTTACTGAAGCACAGCTGCTACTCATTTGAGGGTAAATGGTAGTACAAGTACAGTCACAGTATTTCCAATATCTTTAGTCTCAAATTAGCAGCTCACAACTTTAGTCACATGGACATACAGCAGACCACATGGGCATACAGTGGACATATATCTGAAACAAACCCCATTTTGAGTAAAAACTGTACAAAACTGTTGTGATAAAGACGATCCTCGATGCACCTCAAGGTGTTTAATCTGCTGCTTCTGGCCGTAAGCAAGGAGGAAGAGGGGGTCATCATTCATAAGGGTGCTGTAATACAGTGTTTTCAGTTAACATCCCGTTAGCACATTCTAATAGATGCATATAATTATAGTTCACATACCAAAGGACTTGTTACTATAATCAGTCAGTAGGCTTTCTTCATCTGTGTTGTTGCAGGTGACAGTTTTGCAGTAGAAAAAAAAAAACTCCCTAAAAAAGCAACCAAGTTGACTTGCTGGTAAAAGCTGAACTACTGAAATGAGTCAATAATCCTCCAGAGAAGCACAAGTTTCCACTAACCGCTTTAAAGTAATTTAATAACATTCACAGGTGTATCATGGCATCTGGCTGAGATGAGCACTACCATGCATTTGTTCCCATCAATCCTTATTTATCTGGGGCATTTTTTTTTTCTTTTTTTTATAACTAAGAAAAAATTTTATTAAACCATGAAACAAATTTACTGTATTTTTCAGTGATGTCACCTTGGGGATAGTGTGAGACATATCCATAGACTTTAATGGACATCTTTGCACATATGCAGTGGTGCATCCACTAATTTATGTGAACACACCTCATACTCTCCACTGATGTCACTATGGGTAATGTTCCACATTTACCTTCAATGGCACAAGCACAGGGAAAGTAGAAGTTTTTTTAAAACTAAAGAGCTCAAAAACAATTGCTGATAGGGTAAAACAGCTGTCAGGAACATGCCTGGATGCAAATGTACAAATTTTAATTTTTGCAAAATACTTTAATGAATCAGAGAAGGGGATTATTGCACAATCCAAACTATAAAAAGAGTTTTGAACATACTGATTTCCCCCCTCTGATGGATGGTTTCAGAGGTACAATAAAACTGGGATTTAGGGGCTTCAAACTCTATGTTCCCATGAAGTTAGTCCCCCTCATGCATATAAAGTTATAAGTTGCAGATTGCTGTAACCTGGTTTAAGAGGAAAGTCCTGAAGACCATGCTAAAACTATGCCCCCTTCCTGACGTGAAATGGCTTTGAGAAGGGAAGTCTCTCGGACCGAGGAGCAGGATAACATTTATGTAGATATAGAAATGAAAAGTACCTACCACAACAGATGCATGGCTGTGATTCATCCACCTCCAATCACTAGGACTGAAATGCCAACTTTTCAGTCTGTTCGGCATGGACATTTTCCCAGGCTTCAGCTTCTTCCTCTTACCCACAGTGCCCTGTACATCATTTTTTTCTCCAGATCTGAACAAGCCACTCAAACAGAACATGTACACTACTGTCATACAACACTGCAAAACTCAGTCTCACAGAAGTCTCCATCTGCCAGGTCAGTGGGGAAGGTTTCAGTAAAATTGTGAGCTGCTAATTTGAGTGAAGATATTATAAATACTGTGACTGTGCTTGTATATTACCTATTTACCCTCAAATGAGTAGCAGCTGTGCTTCAGTAACTTATGGCAAACATGGCAAAAATCATTCTTTAGGATTGTCATATCATGCTTATTTTAGATGTTTGACCAGTGTGTGCATTGTCTAGGACACTGTTTTTCTAATTATGTTATAAGAATAGGGGAAATTTCTGTGTATGCATCTGTTATTGTACATGCGATCTTGGCTTAGGTTGTATGGCTTTGGTCCTAGTTACCAGTCTACCTACCAGATTAACAAAAATAAATAAATGCAAGACTTGTGTGTCTGGCTTTAGCAGAAAGGAAAATAATTTTTTCTCAACTCTGATGTTGTAGCCTAAGATAGTATGATGCACCTTCAGGCATCAGAAGTAAAGTACTGCTTTGTAGTAGTACATTACAGATACTAAAGCAACTTAAATGCCTTGAAAATATTGCTACTTCAGGTTTTCTGTCCTTTGTGCTTTACCACTTCTCCGTAGATGCCATGATATATGTCAAAGATGGCATGGGGACGTTCTAGCTTTGATCTTTTCCATTTGTTGTCTAGTTTTCTGTAGTATTTACTTAATGCCAGTAACAAGTCTCGACTTTCAGCTTCTCCCGTTAGGGGTCGCCGCAGCAAATCACCAGTCCGCCGATTGATCGGCAGTGGAGTTTTTACAGTGTTGAGTTGCCAGCCTAGCGCCCAACCTTCATAGAAGGCACACACACACTTACTGCCATGTCTTTAACACTCATTTGACCGCAGGGAGGACATGCAGACTCTGCACAGAAGGTGCTGCAGCCAAGAGTTGAAACGGAGAACCTCTTACTTTGAGGAGACGACGCTACTTGCTGCACCACTGTGGTCAACAATGCCAGTGACAAGAATCTGTGTAATTTGGTGAATTTCAGAAGACAGATTTCAAAACAGTGATATCCCATCCCAGAATTAGTGATTTTATAAGTTTAGTCACGATTGTATATTCTGTATGGCATTGTGATTTAATAGTGATTTTGGTAACTGATAGTAAACGTTTAATTTAAGGTTAATCTTAAATTAGTAGATGAATTGTTAGTAGGTATGGGGCCAGATTCCAAAATAGTTGGTCTCAGGGTAAGTAACCTGTTCCTGTATATACACAGAAGTCACTTTGAGTACAACTCTTTTGGAATTTGTCTCATGAGGTCACCAAGTCCATTGAGGAGGCTAGTCCAATTTCCTTCTTGCCGCAGAGCACTGTCTGGTTTAGTGTCTTGCACTGAGTCACACAATAGGCAAATGTATGGCAAGGGAATCCATCTCTGTGCTACAAGAACTAGTCGTTAGCTTATAGCCGTAATCCATTACACTAACTGGCAGTTTGAGTTCATAGGAAATTTACCAGGCTAGCTGACGTTGTGGGCATTTTAAGCCTAGTGAATTTGTCTCAAAGGTTAGAATAAAACACCTTAGCCATTACGTCAGCCCTGAAGTTGAGCCCTTCTGTAGCAGAAGGTGCTAGTAAAGCAAGTTAAGAAAGGCTTTAACGCATTTGTGCTTATGAACGTAATTGTTACTTGAAGCAGACCTCTTAACTGTTCCTATTTTGAGGGAACATTAATATTTCCTGCCCTGATTTAGGATGCCTCTATTTTCAGGCTTAATTTACCCCTTCACTCAATTTTCTAAATTTCCCTCATCACGTGTGATTTTTTTTTTTTTTTTTTGAAGCTGTCTAGTACACTGAAAACCACACTAATGATCAACATACTAGTGACTAATAATTTTAAAGAGAGGACAAACATTACAATTCCATTTCTGTGAAGCAAACATTATGACCTTGTGTGCAAGAATTTTATAATGCATTTCATTATAGTCTACAGATTTTGCACAGTCTATTATGTGCTGGATTTTTCCTTTATTTTGTCACTCTTTTTTTAAACACGTTTCTGAGTAGTATCCCATCTTCTTACTGGCAACAGGAATAGTGTGCAATTTGGTGTTCAAATTTAATGATGATTAGATGTCCAGATTTTTAGCTGGATGTTTCTATTTTTCATGGACCTTTATTCCTGTTTTCATTGTCTTCAGGTTGAGAGGTGTGCTTGAAGGAATTGATGCTTTTTTGCTAAAGGGTGCTAGTGGACAGAGTCATCCTGTGATTGGGAAGGGGATGTTTTTGTGACCATGCTTCCTGCACCACCACTTGCTGAAGGAAGTGAGTGTTTAATAGTTTGCTGAATGTTTTTAAAACTTGTATCAAGAGGAACAGGTTACCTTAAGACCAGAAGAAAGCCTAAAACTAGAAACTTTCCCTATATTGCAGGAGACCTCATCCTTGCATCCTATCTAAAAGCACAACTGCCCTTCTGACACTTTCAGATGAATTGCTGGGGACTCCAGAGAGTATAGTTTAGTTAAAATTTCAATAAGACCGCCAAGAGCATTCTGTTTACAGTAGTTGAAGCCCAGTTATAAAATGTTCAGGACAGAGCAACCGTGCTCTGGATAGAGGAAGCGGGTATTGTTGGCAGCAGCTTATCCCGGAGACTAGGGAGTGCAGAACTAAATGTAACTGTCTCCTAATGTTAATTATGAGGTAGACATCTAATAACCGGATGGTAACAGGCGACATATATCTGATGTACTGTATTATGCATTTCGTGTTTTTTAATAATTTTAACCCAAGAGAGAAAATAGGAAAAAACACTTGAATCTGCAAGATTTTGAGTATCACTGCATACAGATCAAACATCTGGCTTGGTTTGCTTAGCCATCTTGGCCCCACTTATATTTGGAGTACTTTCTGGTCATGTGCTTCCTTAGAGTGGTTACCACTTCAGCCTTCACTTGCAGGTCAAGTGGCCATATTTACTTCTAACTGAGCAATTTGTTGGAACTTGATAAGTGGTTGAAGGAACGCTGAACATGGCAGCAGCAGTGACAGAGGACATTACAGCAGAGTTTTACAAAACTTGCAGAAGAATGCACTTCATTCCTTTTGTGTGCTGTTAAGTTTTTTGGATGGAAAGGAGAGCCCACCAACATGCATACTTCAGCTATAGATTTATTTAGTCTTATTGGTTATTTGAGTGGGTTAGTTCCACTAGGCTAGTGACCACTTTTCAGGGGAGGCCTGAGGTGGTGTTTGTACTATGGATGGGGTTAAAAAGGAGAATCTTCCTGTTTCCCAAACCCCAGTATCATGAGTAGCTAATTGCAACTGGTCATCTACACAACTCCCAGAATACATCTCCGTAACACTAAGCCAGTGCTTTTTCCTGAGATGAGACAAAACGCTCTGGCTGTCCCGCAGTCCCACTTGTATAGTAACTCTGTGGCCCTGCAACAGTGGAAAGAAGCACCAACGAAGAGTAGAAATGCATGTGGCAAAAGTGATGTTACTCTGTCACTGAAACAATTGGGGGGGAGGGGGGGAGTATGTTAGAGCAGTAACTGCATTAAGTCCACCAGTTACAATTGGGTACCTGTCAAATCTTCGAACGCTCAAAATTTCGAACGTTACATGGTCGAGACCAAACATTCGAAATTTTGAGTGCTCGAAGATAGACTTTCAATGGCACAATATGGTACAGATAGGGAGAATTTCCCTTTTCTGCACTGAAGTGCAGTCTCTGAGTTGGTATATTTAAATAGTGGGGGTGTGGGGGGTGCAGAGGGGCTTGCCCCCTGCCTACACAGTTAGTGTTTTTTTTTCTGTTTTTTTCTTTTTTTTTTTTTTATGTTCGAACATCCAAATGTTGAACATTTGTTCTCGACCATATAATGTTCGAACATTTAACATAGACCCTTACAATTAATGTAGTTAGTTCATTTACATGCAAGTTAGCAGGTGTTACAGCTGTGTTGGACCTAAAACTAAACATTGCAGTGGCAGTCTGACCTCTATTTTTCATCAACCTGGAGAGTAGCACATGGATGAATGGAGTTGCAGGTATTTTTTTTTTTTTTTTTTTTTTACTGTATTGACATTTGTTAACTGAGTTATTCCAACTGAGCCAGGGGCCCATTTTCAGTTGAGACTCTAGGAGGAAAGCTCTAGAAGTATTACATATTAATCGAAAGTAAAAATAAGAGTAAAAATTTGAAACCACAGTGAAACATAAGAAAATCAGCAGAGAATGTCTATAAATAGGTTAAACAACAATTGACAGGTGTAGAGAATGACACATGAAATACATAAATAGACCATTCAATCAATTTTTTTTAATAAAGATGTATGAATATATATGCTATGGAAGTGAGGGGAGAGGGAGGTGTAAAGAAGTAAGAGTAGAATATGGAAAAGGAGTTAAAGCTGAGAAGTGGCTACATCAAGTGGGGGTTAGATAAGGCCAGGACCACGTACTGTACAGAAAAAATAAGTTCTTTTTTGAACAGGTGTTTATAATGAATGCTTCTTATGTTTTTTTGGGGGAGTGAACTCCAAGCATGTGCAACAGAGTATTTGTAGATGGACATTTTTCTATATTTTTATTGGGTTTATGTATGTGGTTCCAGGTGTTTGCTGGAAGTACAAGTGGCGATGAGGGTTGCAGTAGGAGACTAGGTTGGAGATTGAAGGGCAGGAAGAGGGGTCATTCAATATAGAGCGTGTAATGTGAAGATGGGGTAGAAGTAGTTTAGAGAATTCTGACCATTGGAGTAAGTGAGCTAGATTTTCCAAAAATCATACAGATGGTTTCAGAGTTGTGCACCTTTAAGATGTCCTTCAAGAATGCAACTGCAGTCATAACATGTGGGTTGTCCTGCCTCAGGCAGCCCTCGGTCGGCCGGATTCCAAAGTCCGGGTCCGACGTCGGCTGATGTCGCATTTCTCTCCATCAGAGCAGCTGGAGTATATAAGCATCAGCCGACGCCATTTTCTTCAGTCTTTCTTGCCGTGCGGTGCCCGAAGCAGAAGCAGTTCATAAGTGCCGGTCGGTCAGCTCCTGTATTCTACGATACCGGAGTCATCAAAAAAGCTACCCCGTTGGGGACCTTTTCTTGCCTCAGCCGATGTCAGAAATTACTGAAAAAGTTAACAATTGTCTTTTTTGTGGTAAACAAATACCTCCTAAGGATTTCCACTCTTACTGCCTCCCTTGCCTGGGCCCAGACCACGACGTCTCGGCCTGTGTAGCCTGTGCTCGCTTCAACAAGCGCACTCAGGCGCCGGGCGGAGTTCGCTGAAGATTTTTTCGGCGATAAATTTGCTTACACCATGCCGTCGGATCTTCCGACATCGCAAACTCCCAAAAAGCGAAAAGACCGGGACCGACATCCTCGGCCCGCGTCTACCACCGACTCCACGCCAAAACCTAGCGCGAGTGCTCCGATTCCCTCTGAGACGGTCTCTCCACCGCTCTGAACCGAAGACACCGCATTACCGACTCCAGACATTACTCCGACGCCAGTTATAGACTTTCCTCCGGATACCGAAACCGAGGAAATGCCTGAGACCATTGCTGTAGACAAGGTCACTCCTGCACGTGGAGCTGCCAGGCCTCCTATGGCCATGTCTATTAAGGCCTACACTAGGGCTAAGGCAGCCAGCAAAACTAAGCATATTACTTCCAAATCCTTACCTCAGCCGACTCCGGAGACACAAATCATGTCCATGGCTGCTGATTTAATTTCCATGATTAGAGGTTCACAGGCCCATCCTGAGAGAGCATCCCAGCCTCCTCCTGATAAAAGGCCCCGGGTTGAACCCTCTGACCCTTCTCCTTCAGATGAAGACTCTGAGGGCTCTGTCCACTCTGATAGCCAGGAAGAGCTCTTCCAGACCTATGAGGACTCGGATGCAGAAGATTCCATACCTTCGGCCTCCCCTCCTGAGGATATTTCTTTTGGGGAAGTTCTGCACACCATGAGGGAACATTTCAAGTGGCAGGGTCAGGAATATTCTGATTCTAGGAAACGCCTTAGGACTTTCCTTAAGAAGCCTCAGCACAGGCCCTTAGCTATTCTTCCTGTACTTGATGTTCTGCATGATTTGTATTCTGATTCTAGTGCTACCCCTGATTCTCTTCCTCCTGCTCCAGCCAAGCCAGACAGGTATTACAGGGTCCCAGAAACTCATTCCCATTTATTCAGGGCCCATACTGCTGATTTGGAAACTATTTCACAGGGGCCTAAAGGAGTTTCAGCCTCCACCTCAAAAAATCCTTTGCCCTCCAACAGGGAAGCAAGGTCATTAGAGATGGGGTAAAAAGGTTTACACATCCACTACCTTATCTATGAGAGCTTTAAATTGCCTTTTTCATATGTTCCAATACCAGGATTATCTCTTAGAAGATTTACAAAAAACATTAGCTTCTCCTGATCCTTTAGACAGGAAGACTTTGCAGGAAGCTGTACATAACACTCAGCAAGTAAGCAATCACTTCCTGCAGTGTGGATATGATGCACTGGAAGCTTCATGTAGGGCAGCTATGACAGGGGCAGTGATGCGTAGACATGCTTGGTTAAAAGATCAACCTCTGCCAGATCATGTAAAAGCAAAACTTCTGGATGCACCTTTGGAAAAGAACAAGCTTTTGGTGCAAATGCTAAGGATGTGTTAAAGACCATCGAAGAAAAAGCAAAATCAGTTCAAACTGTGAAGGATTTCCTCCAGGTTCAACCCCCCAGATTCAGTAGGAATTGGCCTTCAAAAACTGGTCCTTTCCTAATCCAGAAAAGTTTCAAAGGGGTAAGAACAGACGTGGCCGAGTAAGAGGCCAATACAGAGGCCCTTACAGGGGACGACAATGGCAGCCAGGAAACCAAAGAAGTGACGCAGGGGTTTCACCTGCCCAACAACCACAAACTCAATGACTTTCCTCTACTACCACCTACCAGGGAACAACTAGAAGCACCCTTGGGCGGGAAATTATCTCTGCAAAAAACTGGCACAGACTGACAAAGGACAAATGGATTTTGGACATTATAGACCGAGGGTACAGGTTTCTTTTTCATACCTTACCAAGAAAACAAGGCATGCCAAATCTACCACAACATCAAAGGGCAGAGGCTATCAAGCAAATCACTCTGCTGACTCGAATGAAAGCAATAGAAAGAGTTCCACAACAAGAACAAGAACAGGGGTTTTACTCAAGACTGTTCCTTGTTCCAAGAAAAGAATATCAATGGAGACCAATACTGGACTTGTCCGCATTAAACACCTTTCTCATAGTACCAAAGTTCAAAATGCTGACTCTACAGCAACTCCTTCCCATGCTGGGCAAGGAGTCGTGGCTGATTACTCTGGACCTCAAGGAGGCATACCTGCATGTCCCTATCAGACACAGCTGCAGAAGATACCTCAGATTTCTTGCAGGGCCAGAGCATTATCAATTCTCAGCATTGCCATTTGGCTTATCTACTGCGCCCAGAGTGTTTACAAAATGCCTGGCTTCAGTAATTGCTCATTGCAGGCTCCAGGGTATACAAATTTACCCGTACCTGGACGACTGCCTCATACAAGCGGACGACAAATTGATGTTGACAAAAAACCTGGATTATGTCATACGATTACTTCAAGCTGTGGGATACACAGTCAACTTCCAAAAGTCAAGACTGCTGCCATCCCAGCAAATAATCTTCTTAGGAGCCAAACTAGACACAACCTCTCAGATGGCTTACCTGACAGAAGACAAGCAAGAGAAGTTAACTCAATATACTTCAAAGGTTTAGCAAAACTCAACCAGATGACTGCAAGGAGATTCCTACAGGCCCTGGGTTACATGGCATCCTGCATTCTACTGGTTTCATTAGCAAAACTACACATGAGAAAGCTTCAATGGTACCTAAAAAGCATTTGGTCTCAACACAGCAACAACTTGGAGACAATCATACCACTCATTCCATGCCTTCAAAAGGAATTCCTATGGTGGGCCTCGGTGAGCCAGGAAAACACAGGTATGTCATTCAAAAAACCACAGATAACACAGACCATGACTACAGATGCCTCAGACCTTGGATGGGGGGCACACATGGAAGGCAGGTGTATACAAGGACAATGGTCTCCAAAGGAAACACATCTGCATATAAACCAAAAGGAAATGCTGGCAGTAATGCATGCTATCGAGACTTTTCAAAACCAACTCCAGCAAGGCCACTTAATGATACGGACAGACAACACCACTGTGATGTGGTACATAAACAAGCAGGGGGGCACCCACTCTTACCCCCTTTGCAGACTGACAATGCAGCTTTGGGAGAAATCACTGAGTCTAAACATCCAGTTACAATCCCAGTTTGTTCCAGGAAAAGACAATGTGTTGGCGGACAGCCTAAGCAGGAATTTCACAGATCCACACGAGTGGAGGTTACATCCGAAGGCTTTCAGAAAACTCACTTCGACATGGGGCAAGCCAGAAGTGGACTTATTTGCCTCTCACCTCAATCATCTTCTACCAAAATTTTGCAGAAGGACATACCATCCAAAGGCTTGGAAAATAGATGCCCTTTCATTCAACTGGAACTCCCTAGCAATCTATGCATTCCCACCTCTGCCACTGATGACCTCAGTATTACTAAAGATCAAAGCAGAGAAGCCCAAGGGAATCATAATAGCTCCGGATTGGCCAAGACAACACTGGTACCCACTACTACGGAGCATATGTCACACCAGGAGGTGGGCCCTCCCTCAGTGGCCTCTACTTTTGACCCAACACAGTTTCGAAACACTGCATCCAAACCTTCAGACACTGCAGCTAACAGCCTGGGAGATCCCATAAATAACTTCAGCTTATCTCTCTCCAAGGAAGTTCAGCGGATACTAACAGAGGCTCGAAGACCATCCACCAGAAAGGTCTACTTAGCAAAGTGGAAAAGATTCAGCAATTGGAATACCAGCAAAGGACATGATGCATCATTACTGAACATCCCACTTATCTTGGAATATTTGGCAGATATGTTACAGAGCGGCCTCTCATATTCTTCAATAAAGATACATGCATCTGCTATTTCAGCTAGATACAACACTGATCCTCCTGTTTTCTCTCACCCCTTACTAAGACAATTCCTCAGGGAATCAAGAACATTAAGCCACCAAGAAAGGCCCCAGTGCCAGCCTGGGACCTCAATTTTGTCTTAGAAAAACTGACTCTACCTCCTTTTGAGCCAGCAGCTTCAGTTGACTTGCAATTTCTCTCATGGAAAACAGCTTTCCTGTTGGCAATTACCTCAGCAAGAAGGGTTTCGGAGCTACAGGCCCTAATGGCAATACCACCCTTTATTATTTTCCACAGAGACAGGGTTTCATTAAGGACCAACCCTTCCTTTATGCCAAAGGTGGTATCTAGGGTTTCTCTAAATCAAGCCATTCATCTGCCTGCTTTCTTCCCCAATCCTGAGAATAAGGGGGAAAGACTTTTGCATACCTTGGACATTCATGGACAGCTTCGCTACTACCTGTACAGAGCCAAGGCCAGTAGGAAGTCTGAACAGCTTTTGTAGCTTACGCCCTGCAGTCCAAGGAAAAGCAATTTCAAAACAGACTATTTCTAAATGGATTGGACATTGCATCAGATTCTGTTATTCCTTTCATGGAAAGACTGTTCCAGCCTATGTCAGACCACATTCCACCAGAGCTACAGCCACTTCTACAGCATTTTTAAGAGGGGTGCCTACAAAGGACATTCTAGAAGCTGCTACATGGAGCTCCGTGCATACATTCTCCAAACACTACAATCTCCCTCTATATTCCAGATCCAGAGCAGGCTTTGCTTCGGCAGTCCTGCAGGGTTTGATTGCCACACCATCTCTTTCCTAGAGCATACCTCCTCCCCCAGCTAAGCTATGGTATTCTACCCACATGTTATGACTGCAGTTTCCTTCTTGAAGGACATAGTACAGTTTTGTACCTACCATAAATGTAGATGTCCGATAGACATGCAACTGCAGTTGGGTTTTCCCTCCCTCCATACCCCTCTATGCTTAGGGTCCACTCCTATCCCCCTTACTCTTAGCTGGGGATATCTGTTATGGTGTATTTGTTTTATTGCTCATGTATTTGTTTGGAATCCTGTTTTTGTCTTCCAATTTGATTACAGCCTTCCTTGGAGGGCACCTGGCATCTGGGGCAAGAAACACTGAAGAAGATGGCGTCGGCTGATGCTTATATACTCCAGCCGCTCTGACGTCGGAGAGAAATGCGACATCAGCCGACGTCGGACCCAGACTTTGGAGTCCGGCCGACCGAGGGCTGCCTGAGGCAGGACAACCCACATGTTATGACTGCAGTTGCATGTCTATCGGACATCTACATTTATGGTAGGTACAAAACTGTACTTTTTCTGGCAAGTACAAGCTCTTTTAGAGGAAAAAGGCTAAAAATCAGACAAGATGTAGTATGCCTCATCCAGCTTTTCCAAGATTGGCTTCTCCACTAATGAGCAAAACCCCTGGTGTTTATTTTTAATCTTTCTTTGACTACCACTGTTGCCCTTGACCCATTCAGACATGTAATAATTGTATTGTTATGCAGGGTGGTATACTGCGGTGGTGGTGCTGCAGTAGCATTGCCGCCTCACAGTAAGACGTTGTCCTGTTCTATACTCAGCTAGAGCGTCTTCTGTGTGGAGACGTACGTGAATGGGCATACCTTCGTTGAAGGTTGTGTGTCACGGCCGGCAACTCGGCACGTAAAAAGATACTGCCAATCATTAGCGGACTGGAGTTCCGCTGTGGCGACCCCTAACCGGGAAAAGCCAAAAGACACCACATGCAGGATAGTACCTGCAGCCTGCCCAAAGGACTGGAGAGCAATTACCAACCTTTGCGTCTTAGCTAAGAAGTTTTGAGAAGCTGATTTATAATCAGGTATTGACTTTGTAAAAAATATGCCATTTTATGTGACGCACAACATTGTTTCCATAAAAGCTTTGGCACTTTCACTAGCCTGTATTTGGCAGCAAATGAAAATCTGTAGCATAAATAACCACCTTCTCATCACAGAATGTTTGACATATCCTATACATATGAAACTATAAATCAGTATCTCATACTAGCCACAAATTCAGCTTTGGAGCAGTACTTTTGAGGTCAGAAGCCACATGTTAAATGAAGCCTTCCAGGTTATCATAGATCCAGACATGTAAGTGTTTCCCCTTTGACAGTCCGTTTTTGAGTTTCATAATGTAGACTGACATTTATTTACTTAAATGTGGCAGCTTCTTGTCCAGCTTTCAGCAGTTATTTCAAATAGATTAACTGCTTATGGAGTTTGACCCACAAAAACAAAAAAAAAAAAAAACTAAGAAATCTGATTTAGTGTTTGCCCCATCCACAAAGACTAGCCGAAACATCACTACTAATACTGATGAACCACCTTTGTAATACGTTTTCATATGTCAGCAAGCAAAGGTATCTGGGTCTTATTCTTGATGCTGCCTTTATAATTTAAAACGTATACAGAAACCACTCTTAATTAAGCTTAAATTTAATTTGTGTAATGTCACATCAGCTCTCTCCTGTGGCTGTGCAGGCCTTAGCAAGAAATGTGCTTCTACCTAAACTAGAATCTGGGCATCTTTCACTGCACTGTGCGTTAATGGTAACTCCTGCCTGCTACAGACCATGGTGTATATCTTGCATCAGAGGAGCACCTAAACATACAAAGCACATCACTGTGTGCTTTCATATTGGGTTCCTGTAAACAAAAGAGCTGCCATCCTACTAAATGCCCTTCTGTTTGTAATGCACTTTATCTCCGTCTACCACTGCATAGCAGACTGACAGTAAGAGAATATTCTTCATCACTGCAGAACACTCTTGTCTTAATACCCCCCCCCCCCCCTTTGGGCTGAAGGAACTCTTCTACACAATAAGCCCTGTAGCTTGAAATCAATCACAGCATGAAATCGCAACCAGAAAACTATGAAAGGCTTTAAATCAAAGCTAAAAGGGTACCTGTTTAAAGAAAATGAATGCAAGTGCTTCAAGGCTGATCAAATGGAAACATAACACCTGTTTCTCACTTACATGTAGTGTACTTATTAAAGAAAAACATTCATTGCTGCTGGGCTTTTTTAAGGTGTTTGTAGCAACTGTTCAATGGAAATAATTTTGACTGTAAATTTACATTCTTGCTAACCACTGATGTGATTAATTTCATATCAAAATATCTCATTCGTGTCAACTGTACCTGTTAAGTAAATAGTCAATGCTGATGTGCTCGATTATATGTTGAAATATCTCATTTGTGTCAGTTCTACATTTCGGCAAATATTTATGAACTAAGCTAGTCACTTTGAATGAGTTGGCTGTCAAAGATGTGTATTCAGCAAACTGTTTTGTCTTTTGCACTGTTATGTTTTCAGTGTTTATACATTTATAACTGTATCTCTTGTTACGTTTTGGTTGGGAAATTGAGTCATGGTTTGAAAGGTTCAAATGCCCAGTGCACCTACCCACTTAAATTATGTAGTTTACCAGCAAATAACGCTTTTTATGCTCTGAAAATGTTTTTACTGTACACATTGCTGTATATAGTGGTACGGTACAGTTTTGAAGACCTGTGATTTTAAATTCAGTAAATCAACTCAAGTTTACATGTGGTTACACCATTATACTTTTATGTGTATTTAAAAGAACACTGTTAAACTTTCCTAACTGTAGGTAGTGCAGATTTTGATATGTTTAATTTATTTAGCCAAGTACAGTTGCTTTGAGTTTAAAGGGACTTTGCTGAATGATTTTTGGCATTTGTATGGAGATAACTGCATCGGCTACTTATTTTTGTTAGTGTCTTGATGTGGCAGTGTCATTTCTGTTAATATTTCTGAAATGCAGAACAGTTGACTTTAGACGGCACAAACAATAACATTACAGGACATGAATGCACATACTTACTATGAATTAGCCAGGTAACCTTTTTTTTAAGGCAAGCAACTGCCCAGTACATATTAAAATATCACCTCACCCAGTTTGTTTTCCTAGGACCAAGTCATTTTCCATGAGCAGCTGGTGATGTTTGGCATTTTTATCACAAAGGTTACCTACCCTGTTGCATTTACAGGACATGGTTCTTGTCCTCATGGCTCCTTTACTGCAGCACACTCCGCAGTTTGGTTTGCTGTGTATGGAGAAGTAACTGTACATCTGCAAAGGCTGTATACTAATTGATATGGACATCTGCCTGCATAGGTGCAAATTCCTATTTGTTGCATGGTAACACCTGGTGCAGATTGTTACTGCATGCAGATGGGAATGCTGCTGCACTTGAACACGGAGCTTCATGCTTTTACTTAGAGCTGACATTTCGGCAGCTTTGCATAGTGAGCTGTCTTTCTGCAGTAAAACGTAACCAGCTCCATTTCTCAGCCAAAAAAATGTTGCATTTCCTTTCCTCACAAGGTAGGTCTGTTGTAATAGTGTCATCCTCTCACAGCTGAACTATGTCCTCTCCTTTATTGCCTGTATCTCAAACAGCCTGTCCTTATTACAAATAATCTCCAACAAGAATAACATTTTCTGACTTATAATTCCCCACTGAAAAGAACACTATGGCTAGACCCCTCCATGATTTTTCAAGCTCACCCAAGTGGAATCCTTCCTCCTCTTTGTAAGTAAACTCAGAAAGACACACTGTGTCCATACATCCACAGATTCTTTTCTAACACCAACCCCAATTTGACTATGCCATTCATCCACAAATCTAGAAATCCATCCCCAGTTATGTAAGTAACACTCTCCAAATTCAGGAAAATATTAAAAGCACATTTCCTTTTCATGTAAGCTAAATTCACATACTTAAGCTCAGCAAATGTCACATAGTCCTAAGTCACTCAGGCTAGGCAGTCTTAAATGAAGACAGACTGGTCAGTAATTGTAATAACTTTTTTGTTCATGTCTTTGAAAATGTGTATATACTACTCAACATACATATTGAAAGCTCTTAATATGATGCACTGAATCTTGCAAATAATTTTTGCATTTCTGATCGGTCTTGTATTCTGTATTTTTGCACCCAGGCGGAGCCCTGAGAATAGTCTGGATCAGTGGTTTTCTCTGGTTAACAAATACAAATTAAATACTATTGTATTTGTTACACAGAGTGCAGCCTTTTTGGAAGTAGTACATATTCACCACCTTGAATATCCGTACCTGTCAACAGCCGTATTCTTGTCATTTTTGATAACTGTGTTGCAATTAAACATTCATGAGCTTTGTACTTTAAGTAGTCCGTGCCAAACATTAATAGAAATGGACCTCTGATGGAAGTCCTGAAGTTGACAATCTGCTAAGGACAAGCTGATTGTTATTCATTGAAGTTCAACCTAATGCAACAAACATTGGTTTAGTAACAGTGAATAAAAGTAAGTACATGTAGACAAAAATGTTTACATACAGCTGAGTCCACAGCATAAGAAGAGCCCCGCTACATTTTTGGTCCCGCTTATCCCAATAATGGGCTTAATGCAGAAGTTTTCATGATTGGAGTGCTCCCATACCTAATTTTCAGACTGAGACCTTTGCATCCTTTTTGTTCACTTAAGTGAGAGCAGTTATCTTCTCAACTCAAGCTTCCCAGAGCTTTGAGTCCCCTTAATGTCCACATATGTTTACCTTCTGCACTAAACATTGCAGACATAGACCTGAACCTTGTATGTAATTCCAATGAAAACAACTAGACTGCTGGACCAAGCTTCCTGCATGTTCCTTACTTTGTCAGTCTGCGTTCACAAACAGCATGTTGATTATAAGGTATTTTACCTATTTGTTATGTAAAATCAACATCATCTCTTCAGGCATTCTTGCATCGATTTTAAAAAAAAAAAAAAAAAAAAAAAAAAAAGGCTCATATTTTTTCCAGCACGAGGTTTTCTCTAACTGCTACTAATGCAGCTGCCGTGTAAGTAAGACAATAATTTTTGGTTTCTTTTCAATTTTACAGTAATCATGATATACTGAATGAGTATTAATAACCTTGTTCACAGTCTGGTTACTTGGTATGCTGTCTAGTGCAAAGCACAGCACAACCTGAGCTCACAAAATAGCCTGAATTGTTGTACATTGATATGTGAATGGGTGGGCATACAGTTCAAAAATTCCCTGTCTATACCTATGCTCATGGGTACGGATTTTGTCGGTTTCATGAAAAAAGTGGGCTTTGGGTGTAATATTTATAATTGTTCATAGGTGTGTACTAGGCTAATGGCCCTGGAGCCTTTACAAGCGTAGCCCATAGAAGTGCCCTGGCATCGTGCTGCCCGACTTTGGTTCCCAGTGTCTCTACCAAGTAGAGCCACTGGAGTGATCCCTGGGGTGAACTTTCTATTACTGATCCACTCAACGAGATCCCTGTTGAAGAGGGACAGCGAGGGGCTCTGCTTGACATGTATGGGAAGTCCATTCCAGAGCATAGGCAGTCTCTGGGTGAGGAACGTGCCCCTCCCAGCATGTTCTGTTGATTCTGGTAATGAAACATCACTACCCCAGCAGTATTGGAGTGGAGCGTTTTGGTATGTAGCAATCTAGATCTCACTACCGTAGCATTTAGCAAGCATTTCGCATGCCTTTTCTCCTTTCATTTAAATTAACCTGAAGTGTGAAAATGTTTTCTTTCCTAGCAGTAGAATCTGCTTGACCAGACATTTTGCCTGTTCCTTACATTTTGGGATAAGTTGCAGATCCTGGCTACCCAACAGCTTGTTTCATTCCATTCCCCCATGCTTTGTTGAATTCCTGTACTTTTTTAATCTCATAACTTAGATGGTTGTTTTGTGTATTCGCTACTGTATTTATGAACAGCAGCGCTAACTAGACACTGGGTAATTGAACTGACTGTTTATTGTGCATCTTGACACTGAATCACAAATTATAGCAATTTATACAACTTGTACCAGTTAAGAGATGATTTGTTTTCTTATGTATGATTATTCATGCACAGTGCTGGTGTCTCTGTGCCTTTCTCTGTGGTTTTGCCACATGAGTGCCTCCACTTTGTTTTCGAGTTTTCATTTTTAAAGGGTTAGTTATACAAGACTTAATTGTCTTTCACAACTGATAGTGGTGGGATTTAATCTTATGTGTTTACCCACTAATGAATAGTTTAAAGTGTAAACTGAGTGCAAACTGCATGTGCAAAACCTACTTTTTAGAAAACCAGACTTAGTTTAGAATTTCCCTACTGTACAGCCTGAGGGGTTATGTCTACTGCTGTCCTGTGCATTTGAAGTGCTGGGTGAACTTTGTCTCTGTGGCTTGATCTTCACATGCCAGGTTTGGAATTCAGTGAAGCCCTGAGGACATCATTTTTCTCTTAACCTCTATTATGACAGGAGGACCAAATACAATTATCAGATTTTTTTTTCTTACAAAAACAGTTTGTTCCTCTGGGTGACAGACTTTCATAGCAACATTAACTTTGATCAGTTTCTGCAGCATTTTTTTATCACTGCTGTTATGCATAGTTAGTTTGGATGTGATCGGTAAGGTGAGGGTGGGAAGTGGAACAGGGAATTTCAGGGAAACTTGTCTTAAATAGAATGTTTAAAATGATGAATCAAAGTTTTAATTAACATTAAAAAAAAGCTTCACAGAAGTGTAAGCTAGTCATGCTGTATTTATGGCATTGATATTAATATGCAGATGATGCTTCCATTATCTGGTCTGCCCCCACCTTAAAATAACTCCAAGAAAAAACTCAGGCTGCCCTCCATAATATCGAAAAGTTCCTATCAGATCACCAAGTCATTTTAAACCCGAACAAAACCAAACTTTTATGGTATTCTTTTAATTCCTCAAAAAAAGCACCCCAGTACATCTATCTTTGCCTCCGATGGCACTGTAATTGAACCCGTAGAACACACTAAACTCCTCTGTGTTGCTCTAGACAGCAGCTTAAAATTTTATAGACCTATTGCTCTAACAAATCAAAAAAGTTCGTATAAAACTTGTGGAGTATGGAGCTAAACCATTTCTAACCAATCATGCCAGAATATCTACAGCCAGGACTCGTCTCCTATCCACCCTTCTGTACTGCTCACAAGTTTTTGCAAACCTCCGTAAATCAGACTTAACCTCGAATCCTGTTTCAATAAAATAGCTAAATTTGCTGCAAACCTCCCCCATATAACTCATCACTTTACTGCCGTACATCAACTCAACTGGATCGAACTCCCTAATTTACTCACCCTCAACCAAGTAATAGTAGCCCACTCTGTCATCCGTAAACCTGACTACTGTCCTGCCCTATCTGACCTTGTTCAGCCTTATTCTAGCCTTACCTTGCTGAGGTCAGCAGATGAAACACTGCTCAAGGTTACCAAAACCCACAACTCTTTTATGGTGGCTCATTATATTCTCATAATATAGCCAAAACCTGGAACTCTCTCCCACAGCACCTTCTGTCCACCCCTGACATTCAAAAATTCTAGTAGCTACTAACAGAATATTTCTCAAATCACTCTCTATGCTCCTGCACCTCCTCTGGCGAAGTAATTTCCCACTCTGCCACTCCATCTCTTCTCTAATGTTATTCCCTACTCTTAACCTACTTTCAGCCACACTGCTCTTTCTGCCTTGAAAGAGAGAGAGAAAAAAATATTTTAAAAATATTATGACTGTGAATATTGCAATGTGTGTCTATTACTGTCTCTGATTATTTTAAAATATGACTTCTGTTTCACACTTTTGAACTTTTACTGTTTTCAACTTTGTTGATACTTTTGTATTGTTATCAAGTCTATTGTACTGCTGTCCAATAATTTCTTTGTAAGGTACTTTGTGTGCAGTTTAACTGTTGTAATGTCTCTTGAACTTTTCTCCCCTGGTCTCATCTGGCTGGGCGAGAATCCCTTTTTCAGCAACTACCCGGTTATCAGATGTAATTAAATAAATGATTGCTGGAAGGGTGCACATCAGTTTGGGGTCCATTTGTAACTGGAACAGATTAGTGTACATGTGAAACAGTTATTCAGTTACCAGCCTGTTAAAATAGCTGTTTGGCAAAAGCTTACTTTAAAGTAGTATTGCTAGGAACTTTGTAGATGGAGTTTTGAATTTCATAGTGTGTACCCTGATCAATGCAGCCTGGTGATGTTTACATTCCACTCAAACTGTGCTGTTATACTCTTATTTCATTTTAAAACCAAATTATCTGTTGGTAGTAATCCATGCATCCTTTAACTTGTAGACAGAGGACAGTGAATGGTTT
>NC_056734.1:412974245-413040495 GCF_019279795.1 Protopterus annectens
TTTTCCCGGTTTAGGGTCGCCACAGCAGATCACTTGTCCGCTCATGATTGGCAGTGGAGTTTTACGGTGTCGAATTGCCAGCCCAACCTTCCACAGAAGGCACACACAAATGTAAAATAAAATAAAAATAAAAAAAATAAATAAATCAGTACTCGGTCATAGAATGTCTTGTATGCCAGATACATATCACCTCTTAGCGGTCTATGGATACCAATTATAGTGATAGAGCTTTGAGTTGGTCCATGTAGGACATGTTGTTTAAGCCTTGTATCCTTTAGTCCAGTATCTTTGTGGGCATTACAGTTGTTGGATGTGTCCAGATGGGTCAATGTCAGATGATCGACTTTTCAGACACTCAAAAAAAATATATCGAAAAGACCATATGATCGAGTTTCCAAAAACTCAAACAAAAAAAAAAAAACTACCTTTTTTACTTTTTTTCAGGGGGGGCAAACCCACTTGCACCCCCCCCCCATCCCTGCAAATTATATATACCAATTCCAAGATCTCACTACAGTGAGGAAAAGGGTACATTTCCTGATCCTCGCTGTACCACAATCTCCATTCAAAAGCTTTGAGTTTTCATAAATTCGATCATATGGTCTCAACCATACGGAGTTCGAGTTTCTGAAAACTTGATCAACTGATAGGGACTCGTCTGGACAGATACATGCCAAAGGGGGCATTACATTCAATGGCTGGTCTAATGAGGGCTGAGTAACGGGGTCAATGGCATCCCTAGATTTAGATGCAATCCCTTTGTTTATAAGCAGTGCAATATAGAAGGTCTTTCTTACCACAATGGACACATGTCTACGTCACAAGATGGGTTGCCAACTGGCTCACTGACAGAACCCACACTGTAAAAGTTGCAGACTCCAAATCTGACCTCAAAGCAGTGACAAGTGGAGTACCACAGGGTTCCATCCTGGGACCTCTCCTGTTTGGTATCTACTTCTCTGAAGTACAGGCTAACACAGAAGGCCTCTGGCTAACAAAGTTCGCAGATGACTGCAAACTAGGAGCCATAGTCAAGTCCCCAAATGATGTGGACATCCTACAGAAGGGCCTCACTGAGACAGATGCCTGGTGTCAGAGCCATGGCCTCAAGCTCAATGCCAAAAAGTGCAGTGTCATCCCCAATTGGATAATAATATTGCATAGTAATAATTGGACACCCTTTTAAGGGCCTTTGAGTAGCTGAAAAATATTAGTAGGCGGTGGAAGCTGGTACTACCGTATAGTCTGGGGAAAAAGGGACACAGCTGGGAAACTGTGCCAGCCTTCCCCAGGAGTGTCTTGTGTGGTTGTATAAACTCTTCTTAAAGTGTGTGTGTCAGCTACCTGGGCAGGGACATGAAGCACTGGTTGGACAGAGAGGGTGGTTTTAGCTTGCCCACTAGGCTGAGATCTGGACCCAATAGCTGTGCCAGTGGGGAGTCTTATTGGGAACCTGGAGAGCAAGGGAGCGATCAGCCCTGGACTGACTGTGATCTCTGTGTGCTCTTATCGGAAATTGCACTTTACTGTGTGTATTTGTTATCCTTTCCTCCTATATGAGACACCCCTCACTGGTGTTAGTGGTGAGGATTGAGGCTCCTTGATTGCTGGGCCAGGGCACGGGCATCACACACTCCACTTTACTCAAATAGAAAATGACTGACAGTTTGTCCCTCTCCATTTCCCTAATTTTAACATCTTTTGACTTAAGCACACACTGTTCAATGCTTGTAAATATACAGCAGTACTCATATTTCTAACGCAGGAAATCATTGTCAGTTTTGATATTCTCAAACTTCTCCAAGTACATTCTTAAGCTTTCTGCTTGTAGATTATAGTGCTTAATCAGTAGTTCTAGGAATTCAAACCCCTGCTTATCAGAGATTTGACTTAAGACTTTGAATTGTATGATGTTATTTTTATGGCGGGGACTATTTAAATGAATATTTGTGAATTTGAATTTGTCTGAGGAAGTTCAAGTTATCTGAATTAATGAAAGCTCTTACGATTAAATATTGGACTGGATTTGTGTGGAGTTTTAAGTGTCTTTCACATCCTTGTTTGTAATTTCAATTATTTCATTTCTAACCATCTGCTACTCTTCAGTCCTCCCTTTATATCAAGCCAATCTCCATGTACCTAGCCTATCTTGCTTTATCTAAAAAAACACTGACAAAGCTGCAGGTGCAGGCTCTGAAATATACTGATCTGATATTACAATCTGCCTCACTCTAGCTATGATTGGAATTGTGCAAATTAAGTAGTGCACACTGTTGCTGAAGTTGCCGCGGTGGTGCAGCGGTAGCTTTGTTGCCTCACAGTAAGAGATTCTCCCGTTCGATTCTTGGCTGGAGCGCCTTCTGTGTGGAGTCTGCATGTCCTCCCAGTGGTCAAGTGGCATTTTAAAGACATGCGTGAACGGGCATGCCTTTGTTGAAGGTTGGGTGTCGAGCTGGCACCTCAGCACCATAAAAATCTACTGCCAATCAGCGGACCGGAGTTCCGCTGTGGCGACCCCTAACCGGGAAAAGCCGAAAGAAGAAGAACACTGTTGCTGAAGTATCGTGTATGTGTCAGTGAGCATATTCAAAGAACATTATTGTTGGCTAATCGTCAACTACCACAAAGGACCAGGGTTAGGGTCTGTCAGGAAAAAACACTTGGGACTGTCTGAATGATGGCCTCCTGGGACAGTTTCTCACCAAACGAGGAACTAATGGGCCACAGGATGTTTAAGGGCCGTCAAGCAGTACTGATAAAAATACACAAACACTCAATTGCATAATAACTGACCACTGCCCATTCCTCAAGGAATTTGTTGTTCCCTACTCATGCTCACGAAGTCTAAGATCTGCAGACAGACACTTGCTCAGAGTAAACAAAGCTAACAACACTCACAGTAAAGCCCTATTCTCAAATCAAATAGCCAAATTATGGAATTCTCTACCCCACACCCTCCAAAACACACCTGACTCTACCAATTTCAAACTACTACCATCTATCCAAAAACTGGCACTTCTCCTGTGCCAAACCAGACTGACAAGATATCTATAACTCTCTCACCATACTGTCCACTCCTTCCTCAGTGTTACTACTGCTCGTAAAAAATATAGATATATATATATAGATATATATATATATATATATATATATATATATATATATATAAAGGAAATCTCATTTCTTCATAATGATTATTTAAAATGTACACAGTACTAATATTATTCTCACAGTGATCTTTACTGAAATGCTTGTGTGATTTTCTGTTTTGAACTTGTATCTACTGGAAAACAGTATTAAATACTTCTCGTATAGACTAACTGGATAATGTGCATTCTGCATCATACTATATGTATACTACTGTACTATCTAATTATTGTACTTTGCTTATATTTCTGTGGAGCTTTTCTCCCCATGCCTCCGCTGAAAAAAGGGATTCCAGTCGGACGTATAAATTTATTTATTTTTTATTTAACATTTGTTGCCCGGGAATGTCTGACTAGGTTCCACAGAGCCTGTTTTTCAGCAGGGGCCCGGGGAGAAATGCTCCAGATGCATGTCTTTGGAATGTGGGAGGAAACCGGAGTACCCAGAGGAAACCTGCGCGAACACAGGGAGAACATGCAAACTCCACACAGAAGGCACCCCAGCCGAGAATCGAACCGGAGAACCTCTTGCTGTGAGGTGACAATGTTAACCACTGTGCCGCCCAAATATTAAAACAAGTAAACATATAAACAAAAGGGATCTAAAACTGAACCCGCAGTGCACAGCACTCGACAAACCAGACGGTAGGCAGTAGGCAAAGGATACTTGGTATCACCATCTGGAAACATCCAGAAAGTAAATCCAACACACTGTTAGTGCGAGTACATACATCCTTCTTGTCAAACACTGCAAAGAGATCATATTGAAGGCCAGAACAGATTAGTGACCGTTTTTCCACCTTTAGGAGATCATTAACTCACTGAGGTCAGACTTGTGGCGCTGCATAATGACTACCCCCCAACAAAAAAAAAAAAAAGGATCTCAAATTACGCACAGACCACATACTAAATCCATGGTATTCCGCGACTGCTCAGACTAACAAGGAAACGTATAGTGCACATTGTCGAAAACACAGTTAAGCACTTTCTGGTCAGCGTTGCAGGCATTTTCCAGTTCCATCCAAGGCTATCATTTTATAGCTGGAGGCTTAACTTGCCATCCATATATACACCAGCACACTTCGTTTGTTCTACACGACGACCCGGCCAACGTATAAAATCGGCACCTAATTACTACTGCAATCCAAGTCCATATCAAGTTAACAGCGTCACTACACCATAGCAACCGGAGTGCTTAGTACACGAAAGGAGACTGAGAGACTACAAGTTTATAACTACAAAGAGCGTGCGCAGTATATGCAAATATCTGCATTCCTACTGGCTAAAACTGCGCGAGCGTAGTTCTCTTCCTGGAACAATATGGTGACTGTTATCACAGGGAAAGCCGGTGAGAACGTGATTTTTTTTCAGTCCATACTATTGTTGTTTATTAGCATTCATATAAACAGTAGATACAGGTCTGAAATATTAATATATAAATACTGCTTTATTGTCATCAGTTGTATGATCTGTATTGATTCCTCAGTGTTTGTCAGAGATCATGTGAAGCAGTACAGCTGTACTTTTTATATGTTACAATTCGCAATATTTTGTATTGCGGCAAAGTATAAACTTGTATGAATTAGGTCCCTTGTTAGTGTCATGCGGGGGTTATGCAAACTCCTGTTTTTTATCCTTCCGGGAAAGGCGGAGCGGCTTTAGTCATATTTGTAAAGTGCAAGTTAGGAATTGAGAGTCAGGGTTAACGAACCTATGGGTTGTGGCAGTGTTATGTTTGAGTTAATTGGATTGGTTGTAACAGTGTGGAGACACGAGGAGTTGTTTAATTGGCTGTACAAAGATGTTGCAGGTGATGTACAACTATTGGGCAACTTAAGGGTTAAGGTCTTTTTGTTAAGTTAGATCCTTGTTGAGGGTGCTATCCAGCATTATACTGAAGGTGTTTCTCTTGCTAAATGCTTGGACCGAAAATGATATGTGTACAGTTTGTGGATAAGCACATTGGTAAGCACTGAAAGCAATTTTTGTTTAGCGCAGTTCCGCTGTGATGCCAGCAGTAGCTTACAAGGAAAAGGAGAGAGACTGAGGCAGGGTTTTTTTTTGGAGCTGTGAGTCTTGTAGAGATTATTTAGGGAACACGGGGATGTTTTCTTTTGTAGTTAATATTTGGTGTCTGTAGTTTGCTGGTGTAAGAAACTGGCTCGCTGTTTGCCATTACTACAGATTACAGTATTGCAGCTTTAGACAGAAAGGGCCCAGAACAGTGCAGTGGAACTCCAAACTTAGGCAAGGATTGGAATTGCCACCTTTCTGGACTCTGGGCAGTGTTCCGTAGATTGTTAACAAACCATGTTTGATTTTAAAATGTATTGTACTGTGCAAAGCAAGGCATCTGTTTTGTAAATCAAACATTTTCATATATGTTTGTTTCTCTTTATTGTCTGGGCTATGGTTGCTTATATCTGTTAATGCTGATACACACTGTTATGTTTTGTATTGCTTTGTGGCCAAGGAAGATGCTGAAAATGGTCCTGTACCAGATGTCTAACCCTATTAAACTCCAGTGTTTTTTAAATACTTGAGTTGTTAAAAAGGTACAGCATTGTGTCCCATTCTGTGGTAGCATGGCATTACTTAAATAAAACATAAATGCATATCTCATGTTTGGTTAGTCTTATATTTATCTGGGTAGGTCAGCAGCCAGTTTTCAGGGAAAGCCTGATGTGGTGTTTATAGAGTGTAATAGGCAAGATTCCCTTATTCCTTTTATAGAGAAGTGCTATGGGATCTCTTATGTACACTTGTACCAATATGCTTAGCAGTTGGAATCTTAGCTTAATGTTTAATTGCCTTATTTTACATTGTTTTTTTTTTTTTTAAAGTTAAGTTTGATATGTTTTTAATTTTTGGTTATTACTGTGCTGTTATTAACACTTACACGACTATGTAGATAAGTCACTGCATCAATAATAGTAAGTCACACACCTGATGCAGGTTTCAGAAATGTGTTTATAACCATTTTAGTAAATTCTGGGCTCATATCTGAAAGCTTGCATGCACCACTTCCATTTAGTACACATACTGATATTTCCATTAACAGGAAGTTTTGCATCGGTACATTCTCCTCTTTTGGTTTCATATTGCACACTTTTTATTTACTTAATACTTTTATCTTTTGTAATTTTAATTGTGTTGCAGAAGTCCATAGGTAATCTAGGTAGCTCATCTGGAAAAAGATTCACAGTTGAGGGTCGTATGAATTCTTCTAGAGCTTGGGTTGCAGTGACAAGCAAGTCTGAAGGCAGATGTTATGCAAGTAAAGTCTGTATTAAACTCGTATGCTTTCTCATATGTGCTTTTAGTATTGGGTTGATATGCTCACAGTGTAAGTTAATAGTCTTATTTTGGTGCCCACCCCCCCTCCTCCCCCGGCTGTCACTTTTTTTTTTCCCCTTGTGTGACTATTTCTTGTCTCATATCAGAATTTAATGTTGTCTTTCCTGACAATTGTTTAAATTCTTTTTGTATCTTTTCTCAGTTATAGGATTTTAAGAGATCCAAATAAGATCTTTGGCTTCTTGTCATTCAAAACATTATCTGAGTTTGGTTTGTCTCTTCATGCACTTAATTGCATATGTGGGTGGAAAATTTTATCCACTGTTTGTATTAGAGTGGAATGCCCTACTTGTCTGTGGCCATTGTATAGTTGGGCTGATTTCCTCAGAAGTGAATTGTGCTTCATTATGTCTTGCTAGGTAACCCAATTTATGGAAAGTATAGTTCTTAAAATAGTGGTTTTCTCAGATGTAGTTGTCTTCGTAGGTATGACCTTTATCTAGTTAGTATGAGCATCAGCTGCTTTCAGGTGAATAGTGTGCCAAAAAAGCTTGCAGAATCTATGTGTACATCTTACCATGGTGATGATGACTGTTGCAAAGGGTGCAGGGGTTGTGAGACATGGTGCATTCTGAGTCCCCTTGATACCTCCTGCTTGATAAAAAGATTGAAGGTAATGTCTGACCACCCAGGAGCGGCCTTAGGTCAACTGGTGCCCTAGGCAAAAGGGCTCCACGGTGCCCCCACCACACCACCAGTTGCCCGCATCCTGATCTACCGACACCAAATAAATACTGTAAAAGCGCCCCTATTAGAGTGGCGCCCTAGGCGGCCGCCTAGTTGGACTAGGCCTAAGGCTGGCTATGTGACCATCAGGCATAGCCAAAGGTCAAACTTTTTTTCTTAACTGTCTCTTGTGTCTCTCAAGTAGGCCACTGGTGACTCCCTGACAGGCAGTTTTACAGGCAATGCTACACAGGAATGTCATACTGTGGTCCCTTAGCAAACAAATAGCCGGTCCTTTCTTGTTGCAAATTACAGGAGTGATGAATTGCAGTAGATTGGCTACACTTCAAGGTGTTGCTCTAAATTTTTAACAGAGTCTGGTCACATTTCATTTCCTTTTGGATTTTTACATTTTTCATGGGTAACAAGTTTACAAATGTTGAATTAAACCGCTCTGAAGGATCCTCCAAATTGGTTTCTTTTCATCTGCTATCAAGACCATGGGTGAAATCTGTTTGTTTCAGGGTGGCATAAATCTTACAGTATTGCACTGTCAACTTCAGTGTTTCTGTTTATGATCCTAAGATCAGAGCTTGGTGCTGTAGCTGACCTACAACCATTACTGTAACATCTTTCTTTGGACTGAATGTGAAACTGGGGGTTGATTATTAGCCTTTAATGTAAATCTTTGTCCCTATGGAAATTGGTTGAAGTTTCTTCCACCTGAAAGAAAAGTAGGATACCCGGCAATCTTAACAGTGTAGTACCTCGCAGGATGCGCAGTAGCAAACCCCGCCCCTAACTCGCCCATGACTTATGAAACTACGTTAATAGTAATTAGCTGAAAGCCGAAAAATGGCATACAAACACCGGAGTGAAATTCAGTGTTTATGTAATGAAATGTACATAAACCAGCGTAAAAAGCATGATATATATTTAGAATATTATACTCAAAACACTGCCAGATCCGGTATGGAAAGTTCACAACAGACTGTGATTTTCTCAGACTTACTGCAATAGCAATACAAGTTACATATTCTGAAGATTTTTTTAATTACATTTCTCTTCTCGCATCCACAGACGGAATTACTCCAAATGCTGCAACATGAAAGTCAATGCCACAACCACGTTTATGTAATGAAATAGACATAAAATAGCGTTAAAAGCATGACATAAAAAGGGCAGAAAAATGAAATACAAACACCGGAATGAAAGTCAATGCCACAACCAAGTTTATTGGAATGGTAAACAATGCAAAGCAATTGCAGTTAAGGCTAAAACGGTTATTTGGTATGATTACGGACACCCAGTTTTTCCTGGTGCGCATCCTGGTACTTGTCTAATATGTCCAAGAAGGCATTACAAGTTCTTTTGTGGCAGGTAGTTGTGCATGAAATGATTGTTACTCTTTTCAGAAGATTTCTATTATTACATGTAGTTTAACATTATTATTAATGTTAGGAGAGTGTAAGATTAGCGGTTATTCATGAAAATACGGCAGTGGAACTTCTATTATTTCCAGTAGTTTAACATTATAGAATCAATATAGTCAATTAACATGCTTGTTTAAAAATGTTAGGAGTGTGTAAAATGAGCGGTTATTCATGTAAATAACAGGGCAGTGGAACTTCTATTATTACCAGTATTAGGTTATTAATGTAAATAACACGGCAGTGAAACAATGTCATGTATAGTCAATATAATAATAATTATATAACTTTAGCAGAGTGTAAAATTAGTGGTTCATCAGATGTACGATGACCTGCAAGTCACTGTGGACACGCCCTAACCTGCGCAGAACTGCCTACAAGGTACTACACTGTTAGATAACTGGATACCCCTGAGCTTCCCAGTCAAACTGAGCATAATTGTGCTCTACTTGAGATAGTGATTTAGAGGCAAAAGCTATGAAGCACTGTGTGCATGTCTGAATGCTCATGTCCATCACTTACTTTTAATACACAAAGTGATGCACTCTTTACTGTAGTTCCTTTGGCTTAATACATTGCACACATAAGAACATTCTATTACATTTTTGGCCAGCATTCACTTCATCTTTAATGATCATAGAAATGTCCCTATACAGTATTGTCTTTGCTGAATCCTGAAAAAAAAGTATTTCAACAAATTAAATAGTGCTAAGTAACAAAATATATACTCAAGGAGGCAAGTAATTTACAGATGATATAGACTGTAGCAGAGTAAAATAATAACAGCACAAATAATGTATAAAACATCAAAACATTTTTGGAAATTTTATTTTTTGTGGAAAACTTTAAAATAGGTTACCAGTAGTAAAACTGCAATTTTGAGGAATATTTTTATACCATGATTGGCTAAAAGGGTCTATATTAGATACTCGAAGAGGCGTTTCATCAACCTGCAAACCACAAAAACACAAAACGGCGAACGTGCATATGTGATTTCTTTCCCTGGGAACAAAATCGTTTACCCAAAACAAAAAACACATCAGTATGAACAATACAAAGTGGGAGGTCTGTGCCCCCCCCACACCCCCCCTAACTAAATATACCTACTTTGAGATTGCACTACAGTGGGGAAAACGGCAAAGTAACAGAGGTGGCCAAGCGATTTTCTTTCCCTGGGAAAGAAAGCGCTTGTATGACCATTCTCTGTTTTGTGTTTTCATTATTTAACGGTCGATAAAGAGGCGTTTGAAACGAGTGCATGCTTGGATTTATTAAACAATAAGTTTGGGTTAAGTGTGTGTGTTTGAACACACACACACACACACACACACACACACACACACACACACAGCAGAAAGGTTACACAGACAAAGGTGCACGAAAGACTCAGCCAAGCTAGAATATTCACTGTGTAATCCCTTAAACCTCCTGTAGTGGAGGACAATAGAATGTATGCAAATTACCTGTTGAGGACATACCAGTGTATCAGCTACAGAGCTTCTGAATGTTCATGACTTTTTACGTCTTTATGGGTATAGTCAGGCCAATAAAGCCAAACCAGTCAGTACAACATAAGTGGATTGTTTGGCTATACTTTAGAAGCACAGGACTTAAAATCCAGAGTGATACCCATAAACATTAAGGTGCCAACAAAATATCCCAAACAATATCCCAAACAATATATAACCAAATGTATGTGTATGAGTCAAAGAATATAAGGATACTCTTATTGCTAGAAGAATTTGCTGAAAGCTGTCCAGTCATCTGCTCAGTTATGGGAGGTGGAGAGAGTGCTTACTTGGTTCTTATCATCCTGCTTTTACCATTAAAGTACAGAAATAAAATACGATGATTTCATTTAATCTTTCACTAATAAACTTTGACTTTATCACAGTTGTTAATTTAAGCATGAAAACAGTATGCACTCAAGTTAAGCCCCCATAAGGTAAAATGCTGTGCTAAAGGAATCCTTCATTGGGGAAGGTAAGGGATGTTGAAAAATTAATTGCCTTGCTGTGGCCTCTTTACCATGGGCAATTTGTTTAAAAAAATGAGGAATAATCTGTACATCTGGCTTGTACTTAACTGAGCTGCTTAAAAAAATAAGAATAGTTATTTAAGAAATGGGGAAAAAGGGTTGGTTGAATGTCTGAATTTAAGAAATATTTAAACTCTGAAAGCATTTTGTATTCCTGAAGTATTTGAAGACTAGTTTTCGGTTATGTTTTATTTACTGGTTAACTGGGTTGGAAGGCTGGTCCATGTGCCCTTTTTACCTGTAACCTAAGCTGTTTGGCACAGTCAAAAATAAACAGACATTTATGAAGCAGCATTGCATAACATTGTGGTGCTGGATTTGCCTGGTTAAAGAAACCTGATTTAAACTATTTTTTTTCTTTCTTACTGCAGACTGTTGGAACCTTTTGTAAACCATATTTGAAATTTGCAGTGTGTGGTTCCTGTCCTGAGACTGTCAACTTTTTTTCTCGTAAATAAAAAAGGGCATGAAAGGACAAAATCTAACTTTCTGTATGAATTGCTTGCATGTAATTAAGTCACACAAGTGTTTTGGAGACTAGAAAGCAAAGGGTCTTAAAATTCAGTTGAAGTTCAGTTGAAGTGTACTTTAAAAGAAGCAGTTGGCCAGACCAGTGAGAAGGCTGGAATTAATGTGGAAACAGTTGATGGTATATCTTGTACCAGTAACTAGGTCCTTGGTATTCTGTGAAGAAAACAAATGTAATTACACCTATCTGTGTAGCAGAGGAAATTATATAATCTGTGACCCTGGGCTTGAGTGAGTAGAAGTATGTGTGTCTATAATACATAAATATATAGATATATTTCACAGCAGTGCCAGTTGAATAAATCTGCATGCACTAGATCAACCACTAATGGTTGAAACTCTTATCAGTAAAGCAGAAAGTGTTATGCGGTGGGGGGGGGGGTGCCCCTGAATACCCACACACCCCTTGCTAATTACATGAACCAACTCGGAGAACACCAAGCAGTGGGGAAGGGGCAAAATCCTACTCCTTTAATGTGTACTGATACCACAAAACACATGCCAGCCTCCTGCAAAGAACTGGCAGTTCAACATATTTCTAGCTGAATGTTCGACGTAATGATTTTGTAAGATAAAATGCAGTGAATGTGTGTGTGTGTGTGTGTGTGTGTGTGTGTGTGTGTAATATAAAAAAAAATATATATATATGTGTGTGTGTGTAGATTTTTTTTTATATATATATAAAACGCACACTATATATACACATGCACACTAATTTATATATATATATATATGTGTGTGTGTATAATATATACACACACGCACACTGTGTGTGTGTGTGTATAATATATATGTGTGTGTGTGTGTGTGTGTGTGTATATATATATATATATATATATATATATATATGTGTGTGTGTGTGTGTATGTATATATATATATATATATATATATATATATATATATATATATATATATATATATAAAATGTGTGTATATATTTTATATATAAAATGTATTTATTTTTTCCTATCAAATTGGATCTATGTTCATGCTCTAAGCTAATACCCAAGAAACATTCAGGGATAACCTAACTTAACTTGATTGAAGAAACTCCAGCTCTATTCAGTCGCATACCGTCTGCTCAGAGGTGACATGTGCCTGACATACAAGGCCATGTCCAACCCGGAATTAATGGACATGCTCCACCTCAAAAAATCCAAATCCACCAAAACCGCTAGAGCAAGCGACTTAAACCTTAGCACGGATATAAATAGGACGTGCTGGAGGGATAGATTTATCACTCAGAGACTCCCTATGCTGTGGAATAGAGTCCCGGTCCATGTGAGGCAGAGCACCTCGCTGGCTCTGTTCAAGAGAAATCTTGACCTGTGGATGGGAGATCGTAGGTTTACCCCGGGAATCATCTCTGTGTCACTGCTGGACAGAGGCACAACAAACTCATGGGCACAGTATTTTTTCATATAAGGGGTGGCGTAAGCCACAAAAATTTGGGCTAGGCTTATAAATGCCTTGGGGCAGATAGCCTAGTATAAACCTATGAATCACTTCTAGCTCTCTCTCTTACTACTACCTACACATTTTGTTTCTGTCATATTCCATACTAGTTAGCTCATGTTACACTCTGTTCCCATAATCCCTTATTACTGTTCTTTAAGTTATTTAACTTCCAAATTTCACACAACTTTATCTGTATATTTACTTTATGCCTAGTACCTTGGTTCAGCAATGTATTGACCTTAGTCTTACCATATTTCTGCTTAGTTTCTTGCCATACTCCCAACCTTAATAAACTTTGCTGTCTCTTCTCTCCTTCACTTTACAGGTAGTTTGAATTATTACTTACCCCCTCTGAGGCCTTCACTGATTTCCTGTCTCATTTCTTTGCATTCCACCTGGTCTACACCCCTGGTGCTATCTCCCTCCCCCAATACTCAAGTCGATATTAGAATCCTACTGAGCATGGAGCCATCTTTAAAATGTCTAGTCTCCCACCAGGCAGAAGTGCTCTTCAGCAATTGCATACTGCTTGCTGAGCACACTCAAGCAAATCTGCAGTCTGCGGCTACCACTCCACCCATACAGTATAAGGAGGAGTCAGTGCTGCAAAACTAAACAAGGATATACATTTTGAGCCTCAAGAGCAGGGTCAGTCCACCCAGGCATTCTACTTGTATGTTTTATGAGAGTGAAGCTATTACATTAGCAGAATTTCTTAGTAGTTCTCAGCGTGCTGACTGTTGTACCCTTGTGTCGTTCCCCCAGCTAGTGCCGTAATCCTAACTGTCCAGTAGACAGTATACATTTAATTCAGATCCCTGTGACTAAGTTAACCATCAAGCAGCCCTCTCAGTGCTTTCTTACATAGTTTGTACAACTTGGAGGCCCACCTGTTTATTTGCAACTCTGTACATTCCCCTTCATTGCTAATGAATCTCCGTACTCTAATCTGTGCACAAACTGATTACAAATCAGCAAGCCAATGTGAAGACGTACTCACAACCTTAATAAACTTTTTTCTGTCTCTTCTCTCCTTCTCTTTACAGATAGTTAGAATTATTACTTGACTCTTTGAGGCCTTCACCGATTTCCACTGATTGCCTCTATGGTTTCTTAGCACTAGGGGTGTAAACCAGGTGGAATGCAATCTCCCTCCTCCAATACGCAAGTCTATATTAGAATCCTGCTGAGCATGGAGCCATCTTTAAAGTACTAGTCTCCCACCAGGACACAAGTGTTCTTCAACAATTGCATTCTGCTTGCTGGTAAGCCATTAGACATCAGGAATTTGTTTAGAGTATTCAGATTTGTAAAGTAATACTTCCTTTTTACTCTTGTCTTGGTGGGCTCTGCCCCGCTGTGTTCGCCCTCACTAACACTCGGGCTCTCTCCACTACCCTGCCCTATACCCTCCCACCCCCACTACCTCTACATTTATAGTAATCACAGCCACACCCACAGCTCAACCTCACATCACCTCCACCAATCACAGCTCCTCAAGTCATATCACATTATACCACACCTACTTGCTCCACACAAAATACTCCCAATCACTCTCATTCCCACTAGGCATTTTTTACATCACCCACACTACTTACCCATCCACATATAGTGCAACCCTATAATTCCTATTCAGACCCCCCCACCTAGAACCAACTTAAACTTTATAACCATGACTATCTCACAACTAATCTGCCTTCTCATAATTCTTTATAACACTACAAGTTATTCCTCTAGCAATATCCCTAAACTTAGTAGCACAACACTACATTATGCACTCTCCTATACAGACACCACACATTATAATATCTGCCCTCAATTGTTCAAGAACTACATAATGAACCAATTCACACAAAACACACATGCTCTTATTCCTACTCCAAAAAAACACAATACTTTCTCACCACACTCCAACATCTGTATCACCATTTTAACACCAGGCTCACTATAACTGGGGATATCCACCCCAACCCAGGCCCAAATCCATCCTGTCCAACACAAACTGCTCCAACACAAATGTCAGAACATAACACCCCCAATTTCTTCATCCCTGGGCAAATCAACAACAGCAGCAAAACCATCCATCTTTTAATGCTAAATATTAATATTAGAAGCATCAAAAATAAAATACCTGAACTCCAGGCCACAATAGTACACTACTCCCCAGACATAGTTGCTTTAACAGAAACCTGGCTAAATAAAACATAGCTAACTCAGAAGTTCTCCCTACCGGCTACAATATCATTAGACAAGACAAACCACTTCGCAAAGAGGGTGGAACTGCCTTACTGTGCAAGTCCAACTTAACTGTACGTCAATTACCAAACTCCTACCCCTCCCCCAATAATTGGGACATACTTATTTCACAACTTCAACTTCACCCTAAAAATGTCATCACCACAGTTGTCTATATTCCACCTGGTAATACACATGCTAGCCTTGAAGACTTCTTATCCTGGAACTACCAAGTAATCTAATAAATCTCCATGGCTACCAGCAGCTAGTCCAAATTCCAACTAGATGTGTTAAAAAATCTAAAAGGGAATCCATCCTTGACTGGGTCCTAACTAACAACCCCACATTGTACCCCCATGTAGGCAGTCTCCCAGACACCTTAAGTGACCACAACATAATATACTTTATATATAGTAGAACAAGCATATGCAAAACCACTAACTATATATCCACAAGAAACGCAAAAAATTTACTCCTGAGGTCCTCAACACTTTACTCTGTAACTGTGACTGGACCCTCCTAAAAACCCTCCCACTTGACCAAGCTGTAGCATATTTCAACAAAACATTTCTACAACACCTAGACACTGTCACTTCATTGTGCAAAATCAAGGTTAGAACCTCTACAAACCCCTGGCTCAGTAAAGAAACCAAACAAATCCTCAAGTCCATAGACACTTTACTATCAAAAAACAAGGAAACACAAAGCCAACAAGGAAACACAAAGCCTAACTAAGTACCAAGAACAACGCAACTGTGCAAAAAAATGCATTAGGCTGGACAAAAAACCTACTACACAACATTACAAACTAAATACCAACACAACCCCCAAAATTTTGGAAAAATGTAAACCAGCTACTAAAACCACCCAAAAGGCTACCCCAAACCAACCACCCCTGACGCTAAAGTTCCCATCAAAACACAATTCACCTTCCACTTTGTGAACTCAATTCTATCCTTAATATCACAGGACAGTTCCAACCTCACTATCCCCCCCCCCCAAACACAAATAACACTAATACAAGCTTTACCCTCAAAACAGTTTCCACCACTTTAATCAAAAGCATGCTTTCCAAACAAAAAACCTCATCAACAGCAGCCAACCTACTCCTCAGCTATTTCTTGAAACTCGCAGCAGATGCTATTGCTATCCCAGTCTCCACTCTCATAAACAGATCAATTGTTGAAAACTATGTGCCAAAACTCTGGAAAATATCCTATGTTACACCCATACATAAAGGCGGGACCTCCCCTGAACTTAATGATTACAGACCCATTGCTTTACTCTCCCCCCTGGCCAAAATCCTAAAACAATGCTAAAATATCTCCTAGACAGCAACATCCTGTCACCTACTCAACATGGTTTCAGATCTGCCCGTAGTACCACTACAGCCCTCCTCACCTTCACAGTAAACTGTCTCAAAAATGAAGGCCTGCAGGTGTCAACTCCTTTTTTTTTTTTTTTTGGATATGTCCAAAGCATTTGACACAGTCTCTCGCCAAATCCTGCTAAACAAACTAAACCAATATCACCTATCAAATTCCACTCTTACCTGGTTCCAAAGCTACTTAACTGACGGGTACCAAGCTGTGAAATGGGAAATTTCTCTCTCTCTCCTTAGCTGCCCATAACTATAGGAGTCCCACAGGGTTCTGTCTTAGGACCACTACTATTCACAATCTTCATGACCTCCATACCGCCACACAGCATGGATCTATCATTCAGTATGCAGATGACACTACCTTAATCTGTGCTGCACAAAACATTCCCACACTCCTGCAAACAACTCAACTAGCATTCTCTGACGTTGAAAACTAACTTACCAAAGCCCAACTTCTCCTCAATCCAAAGAAAACTCGGCTTATGATTATAACCAGTTCTAACAAAAACACTGCTAAGTCAGTTCACTATCTACTCCAGTCACTCCAGTGGCACAGGCTAAGCTATCGGGAATAACCATAGACTCTCACCTAAAATTAGTCATCTCATCTTAACTATTAAAAAAGTACATGCCAAACTGGGATCACTCTACCGTATCAAACCATTTCTTACCAACAACAGAAGATCAGCCATTGCTCGCTTTCAACTTCTATCCACCCTACTCTATGCATCTCCTATTCTGACCAATCTCAACAAAACCGAACTAAGCATAATGGAAGCCTGCTATAACAGAATTGCCCGCTTTGCTGCAAATTGCTCATATAGAACTCGTAACTGTACTGCTTTGAGACAGCTTCACTGGCCTGAACTGCCCAACCTCCTAACCTACAATCGGCTCTGCCTCTGTCATTCAATCTATTACCTCCCCAATAAGTGTCCTCCCCTCAGAAACCTAGTACAATATCACTCAGCCGAAAGGCCTCTTAGATCATCAAGCAAACTACTACTAGAAGTCACCAACAGCTACAATATCTTTGGAGATGCATTAAATAGTAGTTCAATGGCTAAAAAATGGAAATCTGTCCCCACTAGCATTCAAAACACATAATCCAAAGCTTCCTTTAAAGACCTCATCAGGCAACATCTCAAGCAAAGTTGGCAGTGTCATGGTTGCTCCCCAGGCTAGTGAAAGTGGGTAAGGTACACCTACTAAACCTAGAGTACTTGATAATAGTTTTCAGTCTTACTCACAAACACTGGCTAATGTGCAATGTATGTACTGTACCTTACCTTTTATTTTTAAATTTAATATTTTTTTGTTTGTTCTCTCCACTGTAACTGTTGATGTGCTGCATACCACTGTAAAAACATGTATTTTTGTAATTTGTGTGTATACTGATCATGTCTAAATAACTAAATGTATCTGTAATTTTTCTGTGTAGAGCTTTTCTCCCCGGGCCTCTGCTGAAAAAGGGCCTTTTCGGCTCAGTCAGACACTCCCGGTTAACAAATGTAAATTAAAATAAAAATAAATACTACGTGAAAATTTCCATATATTTATTGTATTTCCATCCATTCTGTATATTCCTTTATTTCATTTTATGTAATTACTTCAGAAGTATGTATACTTAAAATATGATCTGTGTTTATCTTTGTTCTTACTATTTTTACTTAAAACACTTTTTTTTTTTTTTTTTTTTTTTTTTTTGAGCTTTTCTCCTCTGGTCTCTGCTGAAAAAGTGCTTCTAAGAACCCAGACAGACAAACCCGGTTAACAAATGTAAAAAAATATATATAATATATATGTGTATATACACCTACCTGTTCCTGTTTAGTCTTTGGGGAGATATTGGTACATCCATTTAAGTGCTATTCTGCTTTGTGTTAATATCTCTCTTCTATTTATTTTAGTAAGAGAGACAGCTGGGCTATTGTAGATCGGAGTTTTATGTACATATCTTATTTATTTGACTGTGTACTGTTTTGATCTCTGCATTTTTAAATCTGTGTAATCACTGCTTCATTTTATTATTTTCAAGTTGTGTTTATTCACTTTAAAAACTGTGTCTGAGAACTGTGTGTTGAGCACAGTATACTGGCAAGGTATGGCTTCCATCTTTAACTAGCTAGATCATTTGAGGCTACTACCAGTGAAAGTTATTTTTAAGTTTACATTTGGCTAACTTGAGACTGGCAGGTGCTGGCATGTTTAGTCTCTGGCTATACCCAGAGTGGTTGCAGCACTACCAGAAGTCAGGAAGAAAGCCTGGGGGGAATTTTACAATTATGCCAGCATTCCCTATGAATATGTGTGTGTGTCTAACATTTTGTTTGCAGAGCAGTTCCGTTTGGTAAGGGGGACTGGAAGATGATCTGGTTCACAGAGAGAATGGTGATTTAAAGGAGCCTAGTATGCTAGGCCAAAGGCTGCACTCTGTAAGTAGTTGATGTGCAGTCTTACTGTGGGTCTGGATGTGGAAATCCATACTCGAGACAGCAGTTAACATGTCCTTTAGGCTCTTGAGGTCAGCTTGCATTTGGTAAACCTGGTTTTGTGTATTTTTTAACTTTAACCTCTCAGGAAGCAATGTTTAGACTGAAGATCATCACACTGGTAGCTTTCTGACCTATTTTGGGAGTAGACTCACAGCAGTGACCTACGTTCCTCAGTACACTGGTGCCAGTCATCTGTCACATTTCTTTGGCAGTGACAGGTGATCAGAAATCTCAAGTAGTGAAAACAAACTGTCATCCATGAGCCTCACATAAGCAAAAGTGATAAACTAACATATTTACAAAAAAAATAGGCAAAACTAATATATTGGCAGCATGACAAGCTAATGAGATAACATAAATTAATCATAAGACAGTCCATTTTTTCAGTAACTAACAATTTTTCTGATTGAATGGTAGAGTGATAGAGAGGTGATGGGGCAGTGATAATGATAAAAAGAAGTGATGTGCAATGTAAGGTAAAGGTGGGCAAGCTTGGGATTTTTGAAGAGCGGAGCCATGGGTCTGACTTGGCTCTTGGATCACAATAAGAGCTGAGCCAGAACAGACAATCGTAGCAGTAGCGCTAGTAAAAATAACTACATCTGGAAGTCCAGAGGAGATGCCATTTTTTCCCTTAAACTACAGTTACAGCCATATAGACATTGCCGGTATTCATTCTGAATGAATGCTGATGGCATATTTATTACAGTTCATAACAGCTTGCATCCACCTACCTCCCTCATGGTGCCCAAGCTACAGGTCTGCTGACAAAGAAAAATGGGAGAAACATTTTATAATAAGCAATAGTGTACAAATACACCACTCTATATGCAGGAACAAGAATGTTTCCCCAACTTGTTAAAAATGTAACTTTCCCCTTCTGATCTAATGATGATTTAGTGCACAGTAGTTCAACCACACTTTACAGTAAATGGTCAAACAACCCCGAGGTAAAAACTAGATACAAGTCTCAAGGGAAAGAAGTCTTCAGAGCCAGGTACCACAATTAAATATTAACACCTAACTCCATTAACCAGCATAAAAATTAGTAACATACATTTAAAAACAATCCTCCGTACAAAATATAAATACAAGTTTCAACATTCCCATCCCAGAAAAATCAATGAAAACTTGAGAAATGCTTATAAAGTAATGCACGCTTAGTCCGGTATTGTTTAAAATACCACTCAAATCAAGTATCAAATAAAGTATGGTAATGCCCAAACAGATCAAATTGTATATATTGATGATGATGATGTTGTTTTGTTTGTATAGAGAAAATAACCAACTGAAACAAGCAGAGACCTTACACCCTCTATTTTACCAAAAAATGGGAATAGAGAATAAACAATTTTTTTTTTTTTTTTTTTTTTTTACAAAAAATTGAAAAACTTAAAAATAGCATGCCTTCAATTTATGTGTTCAGTTATTTAAGCTTCTCCATAAGGTCACTACTATTTACTATACTGAGTATAATTTGATTCTTTTAATTTGATGTAATTAAGTTCTTAATTGGAAGGAAGGCAGTCACCCACAGTTCTAAAAATGGATAGTATCTTGTTTTTTTATTGTTTTGATGAAGTCCTACCTTGTGGACGAAAGCGCTTAACATTTTTATGTATTTCAGTGAAGTCCTTTATGGTACCCGGCTCTGAAGACTTCTTCCCTTTGAGACTTATCTAGTTGAGCTTTTGTTTTGTAAAATCTAGATACACTGTTTAAATGGAACAACAAAAACCTGTTTTGTTAGCTTTGCATTAGAAGTCCTATTTCAGTTCCTTTAAAGAAACCCACAGTATTAAATATTCAGTGTTCTTAATAAACCTTTTTTGTATAAAATACACATATTTTCCTAATGGTCTGTGCCCTTTCTAAGAAGGTACACCACCTCTAACTGAAGTTGCTAAAAAATGTAGTAGTAGTGGTAGTGTGGTAGTAGTAGTAGTCTGCTCTTCTGCATTGTATGGACCCAAAATGATAGCACCTTTCTGTACACTAATTTTTCGCAATGAAAAATGTAATAATTACAGTAACACTTTGCTGTTTCAAGTTGTGATTGGTAAACAAATGCACTGTACTCAAGTCATAACACTTTTTTTTGCCAGCAGTAATTATATGATGGCCTTGTGCCTTCATGTACAACATGCCTCCACACCCCTTCCCCAAAAAGACAGCCCAGTTCTCTGTGCATGTCTGATGCTTGCTTGATTGTGAGGAGAGTAAAAGAAAAATGAAACTACTTCAGTAATATAGTAATTTCAACATTGAGTACATATACTCACCACTAGACACACACTAAGCACCTCTGAGATTCACAGCATTGAGCTAAAATCGGGGACATTTGAGAGACTGGGGCTTACCTCTGTAAAAAAAAAACAACCACCAAAGAATTCTGCCCTTGCTGTCTTTAGCGTTGACAGCGTTTTCCAAGCTTTCCTGAGCTCCCTTTTGCTCACTGAAACAGGCTCCTCCCACTTTGTGAAAACATGCAGTCACTCTGGAGTAAAGGAAATAATGCACTCCTCATCCGAAAAGTTAGCTGCAAATCTTTTTTATAAAAGAAATGCCCAACTACAATGTCTTTCAGTAGTCCTCTCCCATGAAAAATGCTTAAATCTTCCTTTTCAACACCAAGGCATATGCGGTACCACCCTGTCTGGTATTCCAGCCAACCTCGATGATTACATATGCAGACCTGACCTAAAAGAAAACATTTAGCCTGCAGGAATGGTCTGAATCAACAGTTATTCTAAAAAGGATTTGTGATTGTGGCTCAGCTCTTTCTTGGCTCTCTAATTTGCTGGATCATGAGTCAAAGCTGAGCTTATACTGGCTTGCCTATGTCTAGTTTAAAGGAGATACTTAAAGCTAGTATGTTTCAAAATATTCAGTTTTACTATATTTTAAGTTTGGGGTTGACCTTAATTTGCAGGAGGACTCTTACCTAAAGCCCTTTTTGTAAGGATTAAGAAATCAAGATCTCTGTATCAGATTTACTAGATGGTTCATTTTTGTGTTTGTTTTGGGTAGTGACAGGCAGTAATATTGAACATTTTTCTCCTCCTTTAAACTTGTGTGAGTTTTTTCATGGGTCAAACTCCCACACCCCAGAACTTATCTCCGAGACCACCATACCTCAGATTAAAGGGAACATTCTGAGAAACATCAGTCTCAAGTTTTAGTATATGCAAGATTTTTGGCTGTTTGGTATCCATGTGTTTGAACTCTACAAAACTGGCCCAAGATTTCAAAGGATTACTGTATATTTATATTTACCAGATGGTTTTATATGCACTGTTTTTAATAAAGCAGTCATTTGAGTTTGTTCTGAATTCATGTTCTTTAATGTTTTTATACCAATAAGTGAAATATTTAATCAATAATAATAAATCTACCCATTTCAGAACATTTTAACCATAAAAAACCCACACTAACAGCTGTCATTGTAGTCTACCAATGTCTGTACTTGTCTGTTATAGCCACTGTATCTGTAAACAAAATGGCCTCAGTAAAATAGACCAGATTGCTTCATACATATGCATAGACATCTGCCATACCTGGAAAGTGTATAGCCACATTGACTGTGTGCACCTCCAATGTCTGATTGCTTGTAGTTAATGTTGCCATGATATATTAACATTTCAAGTTAGTTTCACACACAAAATAGCTGGTGTAGCTACAATAAAGTATTCCAGCTTCACACAAATGTATCCTAAACCTGCTCAGATTAATGATTGTTCAAAATGAGCAGATAAGAGGGCAAGGTACTTCCATCCCCAGACAGCACTTTACCACTCACTCAGCTCTTGTACTCACTTTGACTGCTTCAGACCTCTTGAGTGTGATAAAAAATGTTTGTTTCAGACACACAATAACCAGAGTAAGTTGTACCTTCATGCTTTACAAAATCACATTAATCCTGCAAAGTCAGAATAATGACCAAACAATAGCAGTCAGTCACTTTATCTACAGGCAGCCTTATAACCACCAGTATAAATACTTTGTCTGTGCACCTGTCAGCTGTTTTGACTGTAATAAAAGCGAACAAAATATTAGCCATAAAATGTATCTAACTCCCTTTACACAAGCGCACAACTGGTTCTCACGACAAAGTGCTCTCTTTTCCACAACCAATGTCTGGTTGCATTCCAGGATTGGGGGACCTCCTTCATGCTACTGCAGTTCTTTATTTTTGACCACTGGGACCATCCCTTATTTTAATATTTGTGGAGTTTCTGCTTCAGCAGGGAGGAGAATGCATGCAAATTTAAAGGACTGCACACACAAGCTGAAAACAAAACATATGTTTTTTAGTATATTTTGAACTTTTCTACATTATTAATGTCTCTGTATTAAAGTGAGTGGTTGTTTTCTAATTTTATACCTCAAAATCCTCTGAAAGAGAACTGCCATGAATAGCATGATTTTGTTTTACAGTCAGTACCTTCATCTTCCTGATGGCATTTTGGAAGGAGAGAGGGAGAAATCCCTATAATGAGAAGATCATTTACTGTGGGTTTCTGTCTTTCATCAGCTTTCAGCTGTACTATGACTGCCTACTTTTGACTGTTGGCATCAGTCCATTTTTTTAATTAGTTTTCTTTCTTTGATTTTTATTAGTGGCCATCTGTGATGCAGCATTTTAAATAATGGTTGAATGACAGGCTTGGAAATGTAGTTAATTGCTCTTTTCAAAGTAACCATGGTAGTTCAGTGTTTTAGTATGTGATTAATAGGCGTTACATGGTCTGAGATGGTTTGTGGCATATTCAGTTTTTAATATTGTAGCTAGTGTGACGTCTCCACTCTAGGACAGTAATCAAGGAGCCTGAATCCTCACCACTGGCTCTGGAGAGGGATGCTCACTTGGAATAAAAATGGATGCACCCAGTATTTCCAGATGCAGGTCTCTGCATCAAGCATAATTTCCCTTAAGAGGTCACAGGGAACATGCTCAGTCCGGGGTCTGGGTTTCCCCCTCTGTCCAGATCCCCAGTAAGAATCCCCACTGGCACAGCTGTAGGGTTTGAGTCCTCAGCTGAGTGTTCAAGCAAAGTCCTTCAGCACCCTGTCTGTGAAACCACTGCTTTTTGTCCCTGCTCCAAGTAGCTGATGCACACTTTGAGGTTTGATTTTCACACACGTGCACACCTGGAAAAGGCTGGCATAGATTTACTAGCTGTGCCTCCTTCTGCCTAGACTGTAAGGTAGTTACACTACCATCAGAACACCCCAAGGCTGGCTACTCGAAGGCTCTTACAAAGGTACCCAATTATATTGAGTGAAATTATTATTAATACAAATTGTAGTGTTTGGCCAATGTGGTAAGGCTTTCAGGAGTGGCCAGAGCGGTCATCAAATATATACAAGTACTCTGAGATTAAAATATTCTCTAAAGGACCAGTCACAATGAAAAGTTTAAATATATTTAATAAATACTAAAATAACACGAAAATACTAAATATCTATTTGCAGTAAATACCAGAGTTTCAATCACAGGAATTTATTAAAAATAACACAGGTGGATAGGTTCACATAGTTTTAGAAAAACAATACTTAACTAATATCACTATATTTTCCTGTCTAATCTAAATAATTATTTCCTGGTTTCTTATTAGAGCAAGGCAAGATGAAGTAGGTGAGAGATCCTTCTTTCAGTTGACAAAAAAAACAGAGTGCCCTGAGACTTCAGTTTCCCCTAATATTAAACATTTTTAGTGATGGATTACAGAATGACATCACCTACATCTGGCCATTATACTTCTGGTTCCCATGCTTCCCCCTTTGGCTAAAAGCTGACTGGATTTAGCACATATGTGTCAATAACGCACACACAGCCTTGCTACTGCTGCAGCTCTTGGAAGTCTTATAATGGTTTCGAACCTCCACCCTTCCAGAGTAGCAATTAGTTCACCCCAATGACAATGCAGGAAGCTTTTTAGTGCAGACATTTTGTCTCGGGCTGCATTGAGAACTCCAAGATAAAATCTTTATGGCCTAAGTCAGGTAATTTTAATTTCAAACTATTTTCAAAGTTTGAGATTAACCCTCTTCTTGTCAGTATCTGTCTGGCGCAGAGGTAGCGTTGTCGCTGCACAGCAAGATGTTCTCTGGTTCAATTCTCTGCTGGGGTGCCTTCTGTCTGGAGTCCGCATGTCCTCCCTGCATTAGTGTAGGTTTCCTCCCACGTTACAAAGACATGCATCTAGAGCCTTTCTCCCTGGGCCGCCACTGAAAATTGGCTTTGTTCCAAGTCGGACTTTCCCGGTTAAATGTTAAAGTAAAATATACACATTTTAAACAGTTACAGTAATGCATGTATATTTCTTTCTGTCCAGCAAGGCACACTTTTGGTACACTTTTAACACAAGTAGCTTTACAAATACATTTTTTATCATAAGCATTTGTACAAATCCATTTGATATACGAATGACATGTAATTCTTTACAAAATTCCAGCTAGCTGTGCTGGCATATGTTACACATCCACTGCCCTACGTATGGCATAGCTGGCAATACCTTGCATCGTCACAGTTAGAATAAGAGTCTTTGTTAATATTTCTTCAACTCACTGCGTTGTTACAACAAAACACTGTATGTAATGCAAAATATAGTAAAAAAAAAAAACAAAAAACACACACACCTGACGAAATATGCCTTTTTACAGAAAATACAATGTAGAACACTTGCAAAAATCAAATACTGATAGAACATAAGAGTAAGATGAAAATATTTTCTTTCTTTGTGGCAAGTTCTGTGATTGTGAGTTAGGTTTTCAGTTGCAAATGAACAAGAAAACATGAGCTTAAACGCCCTGCTTTTATTTGAACTTCAAGTTACACTATTTATCTGAATTGTGATACTAGCAATCTGTGACTGATAGCACATTTAAATGCCGTTGTTTAAGGGCCATTGTTTTCTTGATGGCTCTTTAGTTGGAATAAAGTGACTTAACCTAATTTGTCTGTCACTTTTAGTAGTCTCTGTGTGGGTTGGGAGGGTGGCCTAATGGTTAAGGTGTTTGTCTTGCAAACACAAGGTACAGGGTTTGAGTCTCACAAGGGACAATTGTCTAGGCTTAAATGGCTCAAATAGGCAGCAAGTAGTAATCTAATATGAACCTACCAATATATGTAACAGATGAGACAAATGCAGGACAAAAATGTAAAAAGAAATAAGTTCATACATACAGCAAATGGAGTTATTAAATTTATGCTGTTTCGCAAACGGAGTTATTATTAAATTATGCTGTTTCTGTATGTGACGGGTTTAGTGTTGGATTACACACAGTTACTTTTTGGGGAAAAAAAATTGACATTTGGGTGGAGTTCTCCTTTTAATGGGTTAAGTGCACTTGGCGCCCTTCTATAGGCACCCAAAATGCAGTTAATTACAAGAGGGGTTGTGCATGCTATTTATTTATTCAGTCATTGGTTCTTAAGTAAAGAAACTTGGGATTTCTTCAAGTAAAGAAGCCCAATAACTGGTGGAATAGCCAGCAAAGTCTTTTTAGAGCAACTGTGGATGGTGCCCTACTGTTGCACTGGACATGAAGTGCTCTCAACTGTGGGCGCCAGCCACCTGTGTCATTCTCTTTGTAGTCGTCATTGACATAAGGATATACATTAAATGTGCACTGCTGCTGTAATAGCCAAGTCAAGAAACCTCATGATAAAGTTCATACTGCACAGCTATAGATTGGAAGTTGTATTGTCCGTCTCCCCAGGAACATTCCTTCATCTGATCCAGCCCACTGTCTTTCAATGCACCCTTACCAACAACATTTGGAGCTTGACTAGCATTATTGTGTATGCAAATACGCACTCATGGTATCTTCAGAATGGAAGAAGACAAATGGTGACCCACCAGCACCAACTCCCTCCTTCCCAAATAGTCAAACAAATGCATGTATTTGTTTTTAAAGTAAGACGGCTTTTAAATATTTCAGTGGTACCAAATCGAGGTAAACATCCATCAATATAAGGGTACTAAACCATTTGGTATATGGGTAAAATGCATAAGTCCTACTAGCAAATAAACAGTCGGCCACATGCATTTAACATTGAGTAATACAGTTCTTTACTCAAAGTAAAGAAGTCATTTAGTAGCATGCTCACAAACTAAAAACTAGCTAGGATGGGGTGAAGGGATGGATGCCTCCAGCTCAAGTTGTTGGTGGCAAAGTCATCCCTGTACAAAAGGTGCCAGTGTATGTGTGTTTTTTGTTTTATTTTTTGCCCCCTGCAAGTCAGTGTTGTGATTGCTTCTGTTGGTAGGCTGAACAACTCTGAACAAATGCTATATTGGTATCCATTTGGGCTGCTTAGGTGACTGTTTGTTTGTTTTGTAGTGACACTGTGTGTACACCCTAGGAACTGTAGGAAAGAGTTACTGTACGTTTTGATGCAGTTTCTGAAAAATGTTTGAAATATGTTACTATCATCACTAAAAATCTAACATGCTGCTTTTGGGCACCCAACAAGAGCTTCCAAAGAGTCAACAGTTACTTCTAGTTACTGGTCAAAGATATCTAGGAATAATCTTGGATCTGACCCCAACACTAAGCATAGAGACAATTTTAGTTGATGTCCTGTTTATAATATTGTGTTGTAAGGTATCCCATCTCCTAACCCACACAGTGCATGGCTATAACCAAATAGTGCTTATCCCTAAATTACAATGTGGCCTGCTACTGCTAACTGTCCACTCAGGCTCCAATACTCACACAATACAAATGACTATTGCCAAAATTAGCTATTTTGCATGACTAGCTGAACCATGGGCACACCACTGCCAACTGCTTCAACAGATGATCTGGCTACCATTGAGTAAAAGAACAACATGCTTTTTAGCTCACAGATCTGCAGACTTTTAAAAATGGGTCACTGTTCTTCACATAAAACAAAACTGCAAATAAACAGCCTAACTTCACATTGAGAGATGGCCAAGAAAAGGAACTAATGCTCATGAGACTACATTTCAGAACTTGCACAGGTGAAAAAGCATTTTGTAAGCTAGTTCCAGCTACTTGCCATTACGTGCCTGCAGAAGGTGGACAACAGAACACTCTAGACTCATTGCAAAGTAAATTAAAAAACATGTATTCAGCAACACTAAGTGAACATGCTTTAGAGATGAAGGCTAACTTTTCACTATGGCTATAAATTCTTTCCTTGCACAGAAACTGTCAACAGTTATACAGTATTGAAGGTTAGCACATATCTGAAAAGTACTTCCAAGTCTTTATGAACTGACACTGATGTGCTAAAGTGTGTGTGTATAAACTTGACAAGTGTCATTTCTATTTGCCATATGTCAAGCTGCGTACTTCTGTAATATTGTAATGTATTACTGTGCCCAGGTCATGGTTGAAAAGGGTTTGTCGAACCGTTCACTTGCCCTGTTAACAAACTAAAATAAAACTAGTCTATATACAGTACAGTTGTTCTTTACCTGGATGAATTTATCATCTGTTCTGGCTTGAGTCACACCAGTTTTGGGATTCCCAGAGTTCCACTTGATTTCCGCTTTGAGTAAAACATTCAAAATGATGATGGATGGGGTTGGCAAAAAAAATTTAACATTTAAACTAAATTATAACTGCCTTTGGCTCAAGTATATAATGTGCATTTAATTGGAATGAATGTTGTCCTAGCTTCATGAATAGCTTCTAAAATACTTCTAATGTCAAAGTTTGATGAGCCCTCCCCCTGATTTTGGAGCATAATCTCGGTGCATAATGGGTAAGCTAACCTCTTCTGTAACCCAAGATTGGTAATGGCCAGTATGACAGGCTCTTGTACTGTCCAGGATTCAGGTGGCGAGCACTTATTGTTAGTCCTGAAAAACATCAGTAGCATTATCATTTGGTACCCTGGAATTGGCCAAAGTCCAGGGAGAGTTGATAATCAGACTAGGGTTAGATTTGATGTCACCTGCAATTTGTTATGCCAGTATTTCTGGATAAATTAGCTCACTCTGGTGGCAGAGGATAATTAATATCATCCTTAATCATGGGAGTGGGGAAATGACATAGCTCCAACCTAATCCATTCATACTACCAGTCCTGAAGTAGGTCAAAATGTTTTGGTTCCAGTACATCTCTATCAATTTTTGATCATTAGGCAGGATGGGGTGGGCAGGGGGCATGGAGTTACCTGTAATAAAGCTGTCTGTTATGCTCACTTTGTAATATTTTAATATCCATATTGTAAAATAGATGAACAAAGATTATAACAGGCTATTTTAAGAGTAAAATCTGTGGCAGAGGCCAATCTTTGCGCTACTTAAGACAGGGACTGCAGATCTTAGCAACTTTATTAAAACATTATTTAATGGCATAGCATAACACACAAGTATAATTGGTACCTGTTTCAGGTGGTTAAGTAGTAGACACTGTGTATTTGTACAATTAATTTTGAAAATTTAGACCGTTTTAACCATACAGTTGGTCTGTAACTGTAAAGGTAAACTGAGATGACCTGTGTAAAGTCATCATTACAAGTCTTTGCAGTGTTTCTTCAGCAACTCTTGAATATTCAACAGTCAGGATGTGGACTTGAAGAGGGCATTGCCCAATGACGGTATCCATAATGAAAGTAGTATAGTGCAGCTCAAACTGTGTAGCTTAGCAAATTAAGCTTGTGCCGTTCAATTTATTGCTGAAATTCAGTTCATCACAGGCAGTTAGTGATTCGGTGTCCTATAGGATGTCATTTATTTTAATAACCATTTCTCATTTTCAGTAAATCTAGTGGTCCTACTTGAAAGGTTGCAACCAAAACTTAAAATACTGTTCTGTTGCCAGAGATGGGTGGGGCTGCGTGTCAGTGAGAAAGCAGAGTTGGCACTTGGGTTTTGTCAGCAAAGAAGTGTTACACTGATTCTATTAGGAAATGAGGAAATGTCAGAAGTAGGTCACATTTTGTTTTATTTGAATTGCAGTTCATGTATTCATTGGTTTCATATTTAAATTGCTTTTGTACTCAGTATTACTGACATTATCACTCAGACTGTACCTCTGTATTTCTATTGTTAATTACAATGCACAATATGATTTTTTTTCTTCTGTGTGGGCTATTGATTTAATTTTTCTGTTACCATGGTTGAAATGTTTGGACCAGCCTACCAACCCAGTTAACGAATATAAAATAAATTGTGATTTTCTTTAAGTCCTAACAATTTAAGTTAAGAAACAGCCCATGAGTAAATTCAGAGGCATTTTTCCCATATTCTGATTTTTGTTTGTGTAGAAATCCAGATTTTCTTTGCTGTTTGCAGTGCATTTGGTACTTTGTTCAGCACATCCTGAGTCCCAGTCTTGTAAATGTATTTGTCTTGTAGATTCATAGTACTAGGTTAGCTGCCTTTGCGGGCCATTTTAAGCCTAGCCAATTTCACTTTTTGTGCTCAAAATAACCTATCTCATTTGATTTATAGATTGGCCTTCCCCATTCCATGGTTGATAATTATGTACATTTTCGCTAATAACTGGGATCAGACGATAGATAATTTGAGTGGAGCCATGCATGGGATAATGCATTTAGGAGCTGCCTCTGACTTTGTTTTAAACTCCTTTTCCTGTTTGTACTTATGAGTGCCCAGTCACATTTCAGTCTTGGCTTGTCACATTCCTGGTTCTTGATTCTTTCTGAAGCTTGCAGGTCCTAATGGATTGTACGGCTATGCACAATGCAATGAGTTCCATTTTACTTGACTGTCTACTGCTTTTTCCTCATGCTCTATTCTCTCCATTCCTGTTGGACAGGGCATGGGATTAGATCTAGACAATTGGATTAGGTTAGCAGACTTCCAAATAGAAAAGACAAGGCACCTGTTTAAAGCAAGCAGGCAGTCAGAATTTTTGATGCACTTCTTCTGTGTCCTTTAAAAATAAGTTAATTTTATTCACATTTAAAACTAACATTTGAAGGAGACTTCCAGTATGATGGTACCCTGAACAGATGTATGCCCCTGTGCTCTATGGGTTTTTATGGTAAAACCTTGTTTAAATCAGAGTGGAGCCTTTTAATAAAGTGAACACTTTGTCTCAAATGGGACAGAAAAGAAGACAGAGTGAGCATCAGAAATAAAATGCAGAATTGAAAGGGCAATGGAAAAGGATCAAGATCACGAGGTGGTATTGCTGCCAATGTAACAGGAGACAAAAGATAAATCTCCTGCTGCAGAAGAGTCTGTCGCTGCACTTCCTCCTATCTTTTCTTTGCTGTAAGATTTGAATGAGCACGCTGATGTGATCCTGGGACTTAAAGATGGAAAAGAGGAGCTCTGAGTTCATTTTGGAGGTGGAAGAAGCCAGGCTGGACTATTTGAAATACAGGTGTGTGGCTTTAGAAGACTGAGCACATCTTAAGAACATAAAACTGGTGGTATCCCAGAAAAATACAAGACAGAGGACTGTAAAATAATGATACAGAGGGTGTTGACAGAGCAAGGATGGATCCTAAATTGATTTAAAGATTGAGAGGGAGCACTCAACAGTGTGGGAGCTAGAGAGGAAAGCAATTCTGCCCCCCGACCAGTAATAGTCAGATTACAAATGTATGAGCTTAAATAGCAGCCACTTTCCCAATTATGGCTAACAGATTAAAAAAAAAATGACAGGGAACGAAAGTTTTTGCTGAGCAAGATTATTTGTGTGAGACACAAAAAGTTGCATGCTCTGTATATGTAAAGAAAGAAAAATTTTATCATTTAGCTAACCAGATGAAGCACAAAACTGGCTGGCAAAGCCTGTAAATCCATAGAGGAGATCTGCAAGGCACTTGGTTGAAAGAAGGAATGGCAGGGCAAGAGAATTGGCACAATGAGGTGCCACAGAAATGAATGAAGCTGCACATTTCCCTTTGTTTAGAAAGCAGCAGAGACTGAGGGAAAAGGTCTGAGGGGCACTGAAGAAGGCTTTGCATACTCCTATACATTGAAGTGTGGGACAGATTGTATTTTTGAACGTTCTATTATGACTGTGGTTGAACCAAACATTTGTTGCTGGAAAGTTTTGTGTTGGACTATAAAGGTCATGTCCTTTTTTTTCTTGACGTTTAGTTAAATATTGTTTCCAACAGTAGTAAATAGTGCTGTTTTTGCTTGATGCCCAGTATGGAAGAGATCTAGCAAGTCTCCTAGATTTAGATGTAGTATATACTAGGCTAATGACCACCAGGGCCTTTGTAATCCTAAGTATCATGGGAGTTTATTAGGAGGGTTATATTTGTTAGGAAGTATCTAGACGTTATTTGGGGGGCGGGGGTATGTTAGTTTGTGCATTACTGTCTTTCTCTATCTGAAATATGGCTACCAGACCTGGGGTGAATTTCTGATTTCCCATCACATGGATAGGGTACCTCCAGCACATGGGGATTCTTTGAGAGATGGATATCTGTCTTTCCAACATGTTTTATGTTGCAAGCAAAATTTAAATCCTTGGATCTAGTGGTTCTGATGCTGTTCGTTTTGTGGACTTGCAAAAGGTCCATCACTCTCAACATCTTCAATAATTAAGCAATAACTCACTCATGGGTGTGGGTATATCAGGATTTACCCACAGTTGGCATGACTAAACAAAGCCAACCCTGGGTAAATCCTGATATACCCACACCCACAAGTGGGTTAAGAAATTGCTTACCTTTCTTAAATGTCTTTGGATAACGGTGCTGTAGTGTTCCTCCTCATTGTTTCCAGTTCTTCTATGTTTTTTGATGTACTGTGTCTGCATATGGGAGTCACACTCCCAAACTTTCACAGTTCATCAATGCTGTTGAATTGAGTTAGAGTAATGTCTTCCTAGTTTGGAGGGGATGACCATCCTGCCTATTTAATGAATTCAACCCCACTGGGTTGCAAGAAAAATGTAAAACTATGAGGCAAAAATCTAGACATTCTACGAAGATGCAGACAGTTGAGTGGTATGAGATTCTGACGAGAATTAAGGAGGGGCAGCACAAGATTGAAGGAAAATCTGGTATGTTTCTGTTTCTTTATAATTGAGAATGCACCCGATTTTACTTCTGTTTTGCACTGTTCCTTCATAGCATATTCCAATCGAAAAGTCTGGCCACTGAATGGTACTTCAGCAGCTGGACTTTTTTATTGTTGTTATATGCGCTATGTACAACGGGTATGATGATTGGGCTGTCCAATCAGCATGCTTTTTTGAATGGCAATGACCCATCATTGTATATTTTTTATTTTTTATGCCCAAGGTTGAAAGTAGTTGGAGTAATTGGGAAGAAAAACTGGGGGGTAGTAATTTGGTGGATTAGCCTGTGAGGGCTGAGAGTTTTGTTAAGTGCAATAAAATAAAAAGCTATGGGAACTGATTAAAGGAGGCTGAAGGTATTTTAAAGTGGGTGCAGCCATGTAGGAAAAATAGTGGGGGGTAGACTGTCTGTTAGTGAAGTAATGCGTTTTAAAAAAAAAAAAAAAAAAAAACATATTCCAGTAAAACAATACGTTTGTGACTTGTCTGAATAAAAGGCTTAGTAAAAAAGGTGGGAAGAAAGTACAAGCTACAGACTATTATGGGTTTTGCAAGTGAAGATGCAAATGTGTTTGGGTTGTAGGGAGGGCATACCTGACTGGAAATGAAGGGGGGGGGCATACGTGACTGGAAATGAAGGGGGGGATAGCAAGTTTTGAAATGGCTATCAATGTGATTTTGGTTCCAGAAGATGAAGATGAAAAAGTCTGCAGTTATGGACAGGAAGTAATGGAAATGGAATGTTTCTCTACAGGGAATGCATGGACTACTAGCAGTGTTGGGATTAGTTTAAATGATAGGAGTGAGTTTTGTGTGTCATGTGAAGATCTCAACTGCAAACCAAATGGAAAATATGTTGGGATAGATATGTAGGGTAGGTGATAGTAAACTGAAACAAGAAGTAACAAAAGGAATTGGGATACTGGATTATGTAGGATGATAAGGCATAGGTAGACGGATATTACCCGTGGAGCAAGGTGAGTTCCCTAAAACAGTTCTGCACTGTCTTAGTTTAACTTTTGAGGAGAGGAGGATGTTTGCCAATCAGAGAGGGTATTTCTCTGAGAGGGGAGGTGAAAACTGTAAGTATGTACATAGTTTCTTGGGGAGAAGGGAGGGGTCTTTTAAGATGGTACTTTCGAAAGAATGTAAAGGAAGAGGGGTTATGAAGAGAAGGCTGTTTCATCAGGAATCCTAGGGGTTGGGGGGAATGGACATGGTAAAGAATATATATGATAGAAAGATATGGTTGGAGGAAATGTCAATATTAATTCTTGGAATGTCAGTGGTTTAGCAGGGAGAATTCGAGGAGAGATAATGTTAGGATATTTAAGGCAAGGAAAAATTAGTTTTAGTCCTGCAGGAAACTCATTTTTAATTTGGTTTCGCACAGGAAATCTCCATGGGGGGGGGGTAGAAGTTAATAGTTAGAACTTCTTGGGAGAGCTGAAGTCAGAGAAGTGGTTAGCTGTTTTAAAATAGAGGCCAAAATCTGGGATGTGGAAGGCAGGTACACGGGTATTAAGTGCTGTGTGTGTCGGGGGGGGGGGGTCAAGTACTAGATAATATCTGTGTATATCCCAGTTGGAGTTAGTATAAGGAAATTAACATTTAATGTTAATGGAACTAGTAGGATTCCAAGAGTGAGCCATGGTGATTTTATAGAACTGGAATATGATGATGAGAGATGAATTTGAAAAAGGTCCAAAAGCAAGGAGAGTAAATAAAGAAGACAATTTTTAGCTAACTTTACTAAGGAGGAAGGGTGGTTTGATGTTTGGATATTAAACTGGATACAAAAAATTGGGAATAGTTTGTTTTTTGGGTAAATATAAAATCTGGTCACAGATGGTGTTTATTACTAAGGAAAATCAACATCAAGAAAAGGAGTTGAGGGTGGAACAAATTCATTTCTCAAATATTACTTTTAATGTCAGTGATTCTGGAAGAAGGGAAGACTAGTTAGACATAGAAGAGTTTAAAGCATTTGTCATAGAAGATGAGCGAGAGAGATGAGGAAAAAATAAAGAAGTTCATGAAAAAGCTATTGGTGGAAAGAGAGGAGGAAAATTGAGACACATGGGAAGAGAGGCAGATTAGGCAAGAATTGCAGACAAAAAAGTAGAGATTGAAGTAAAAAGAAGCTATTTAGATGAGCTGGGAAGATTCAGAAAGAGGAGATATTGATCAGGAATAAAAGGGAAAGGGAAATGAGGCAGATAATACAGAAAAAAAACAGGATGAATGATTGTGGGGTAAGAGTAGAAATGGAAACCATTTTGCAAAGGAACTTTTAAGATATAATGAAGTTGGTTGAAGACTGAGGTGTGAGGTGGGCTACAGGGAAACTGCCAGGTTTAGGTGGCCTTCTCTTAGAATTCTAAGGTATCTGTAAAAGAGAGGTAGTCAGGAGATGGGTTGAATTATTTAACAATATAGTAGGGGAGCCTGTACTGTCATATGTCTATCTTAAAACCATGATTACAAATGCTTCATGCAGGTACAGGCTTCTTGACTTGAGGAAACTGTTTCTGTAGCAGGACACAGAACAATGGAAAATTTGATTTTTACCCTATTAATGAAGGAGGCACAAAGGAGGAGGAGGAGGAAGAAGCGAGCATTGGTGTCATAAGACGCAGAGAAGATATTCGACAAGGTTAGATGGAACTATTTGAATTGTTAAAAAAATTGAGAATTTCAGAGAGTTGGGAGACATGCTTAAGAATATATTTAGAGACCAGGGTGAAGGTGAAAGCAAGGACAGCATTGTTGGAAGACATCAGTTTTATATACAGTATAGGGGAACCAGACAAGGGTGTCCCTAGAAACAGAGGACTTGGATTTTTTTTTTCTTGGAGTAGAAGTCCCGAGAAAGCTGCTGTCACTTCAGTGGTCAAGGGAGGTACAAAAGTATTTGAGCATATGGAATAGAGAGGAGTACATTAAATGAAGGGGGTTGTCCTGACAATGTGGGGGTCATGGGGAAAGAGAAGATAAAGCAGTAACATGAAGATGGAAGAAGAAACAGAAGGAAATTTAAGTGTTAGTTGTGAGTGCTAGAGGGAGGAAAGTTTTTAAAGCCTTGGAGGATTTAAAGTCTGAATATGAATGGGGTGGCAAGATGGGTGTGGCAGTTTCAAGGTGTGAAGAATAAGTGGGCAAAAATTGGAGGTGCAAATGGGTCAAATATTGGAGAAGCCCAGAATATATGAGGAAGTGGATTATAGTTGCTTTCCCTTCGGAACATCTAAGAGCTTATTAGAAGTAGTAAAGAAATGGTTGCTGGAATTTAACAAAAGTGTATGGAAAATATAAAAGGGGGATTTGTGAGGAGAGGTCTTGAAGAGTGGGACAAAATGGCAAGGATTCCTAGATATGTGGAAAGCAAGGAATTTTAAAATATTTGCTTGTAAATTCTTGCATAAGTAGTTTTGCACCCCAGTGAAACTAGCTGGAATGTTCCCAGGAGTGGTAGATAATTGCTGAAGGTAAAAGAATGAGTGACCTGGTGTGTTTTGGGAACATAACATACTTGGTACCTTCAGAGAGAAAATGAATCCGCTGTTGAAGGACAGATGGCCAGAGGCTAGGCAAGTAACAAAAAAAAAATGCTGCTAGGGTGCGAGGGCAAGATTCCTAAGGACCTTATAAAAGAAATGGGGAAAATTGATATCAGGGGGATAAAGTAACGGTCAAAAGGTGGAAGAAGGGAATGTAAGTAGAGAGAGTGCTTAACTCAGTAGGAGGTAACAGAAATTGTAAGTAATGTGATTTGGGACTGAATATTAGGAAGTAAAGGGGGGTTGGTAGTACAAGCAAGAGTGAATGAGGACTGGGAGTGGAGATTTATAAAAAAGGCCTACATGCAATCAAATTTAGTGAAGAGAATAGTGTGAGTAATATGAAGTGTTTGACTATAAATAAGGAGAATAATACAGTAGTAGCAGGAACCAAGTGGGAAAGTAGTTGCAGGATTTGTTGTGGCGTGTTTTTTTTTTTTTTTCTTAGTGTTTTTTTATGGTTAAATAGTTTGGTACAGCAGAGATGTATAAACAGAAAAAGTGATAAGAATGAGAATGTAATCAGAGTAAACATTCTGAATTTTTTAATTGTGACATGATTGAGATTGTACCCATTTGAAATTTTAAGCCAAGTTCCTTTTTTTGTTTATATAGAGAAGACTATAAGGAAGGACTGTTTGTAATTTATAACAGAGTACTGATAGGGAGCAGGTAAACTACAATATTTATTCATTGGTGATCTGATAACCATGTATATATGCTGTCATTTTCTTAAATTTGTTAATGCTCTTCCTTGTTGTAGTTCATTCAGTAAATGCTTAAAGGCATCTGATATAAAAACAGCACCATTTAGTGTGAGTAAATCTGGTAAACTGATAAGATGAAATGATACATGCTTCTACTCTATGTAGTCTGCTCTAAAGTTACAGTCCATGAAAACAGTGCCTTAATTATCTATAACACTTGTTGCTGAATTGGCACAGTCTTTTTTTAGAGGGAGATGTTCAGAATTTTAGAAGCATGGCAATCTTTTAAGTATTCCACAAAACAATTTCCAGTCACTTGTACAGATCTTCAAACTGATGACACAGATAAAGTATGCACTGAAGAATTTTAGAATGAAGCAGTTTGTCTAGTTCAAACGTCCCTGAAAGAGTAAAATCCAGTTCTACTTTTCAATGAACAGTTATACACACAAGTTTACTTACACTCATTAATACTACTGCTCCTTGTTAGCTTTTCTTTGGAGGGTTTTGTAGCTCAACAAGCTTTCACCATGCTGTCTGTAACCTCAGTTTCTTAAATTTGCTGCATCTCCTGTCTTTCTTTATGGTATCATAAAGGGCAATCACCATTTGTAAGTAATATAGGCATACTTATCCCAGAAGTTCAGGGCTGTATCAATGGTATTCTTGAGTTCAGACCCATTGGGCTTGGTGACCTATGTCACTTTTTGAGTGTATTCCAAAGAAACCATCCTCCTTGCTCTTTTGGACAAGATCTGTGCTGTGGTAAGCAATGGCAAATTGTGAACTAAGAAACCATCGCATGACCTTGGTGTTTTTGACTTTGTTTTTGATCATCCATTTTAAAAGGACATTATCTTTTGAGCCAAAAATGGAGCACTAGAAGATGGAAGTGTAGTGATTACTCACTTTGTGGCTAGACATTTTCTTCTGTAGTGGTTTAGTCAGTCTCTTGATGCAAGAGCTTCTGTCTGAAGTAGCCTTTGAGGTCATACAATCGTTATTTGCTAAAGTCAGGTGGGATTAGTACAGGTTTGGCACACACATTACGTTTAAACTAAGGAAATCATTTTTGCAGCTACATCAGACCACTGCATGTGGGTTTTTACTTTTAGTCAGGTCTGTCAGTGGGTATACCTGGGTACAGAGTGTTGTCAACCTAACTGGCAATTTCTAAGAATGCCTTAAGCCACGTTTAAGTGCATACTTTAGGGCCAAATTTTTTTTCGCTTTTGCCTTCGCCATCTGGGGTTATACTGTGCACCAACCTATTGTACCCTAAATATGTAGCTTCTTCCATATCTGCAATATATTTACATGGTTTACTGTTAGCCCAACATTGTGAATAGAATGTGGGGAAGCTTGTACCTTGGGAAGATGGGTTCCCACTTTTCCTTGTAAGTTACCATGTTGTCCAAATATGTGCAGTAGCATAGTTTAGTATGGGGCTTCAAGATTTTGTCTGTTAGCTGCTGAAATGTAGTTTTTGGTTTTATGCAAGCCAGAAGGTAAAGAAATCATTTTTTCCATTACCTTGTCAGTTAAGGGAACTGGCCAGTATCACTTCATTACTTATAATATGGGGGGGGTGTCAGGGCTTCTCTAGGCTTTATCAGTTCTGCTCTGGGCATGGGATTAGGCATCAAAGATTGAAATTCATTAAGTTTTGAAAACTTATTACAATATCTAATTTCTCCTGGTTTAGGCACACAGAACATTTCCAGGTAATGTGAGAGACTGACCCCTAGATCTAAAGCTTTCTTAATTTCTCTACTGATAATGCCTAAGGTTCAAAAGGAGGACATCTGTGGCTTTATCCTTAATTTTTCCCCTTTCCCCCACAGCATAGTGATTTCTTGTTTAATTGGCTACTAGTTTTTCCCTAGAATAATTTTAAAAAAATAAATAAATGTAAATGCTTTGCTTCTCGTTGATATATGGCTAAGGTTTCTGCTGTCCCACTCTCCAGAACTGATTCTGTGGTTGGTTTTACCTTTGTTCAGTGGTTATAATTTGATCATTTCAGTGGCTGCATGTTATTACATGAACTAGGCATGGTGTCTGTTTTTTCCTGCATTACTCCATGTATTTTAGTGTTACCTTGAAATACTCCACCTAACTGTCTACAGGAGAGTAATGTACAGAAGTTTTGTGAAAGTTGGCAAAAGTACTTAATGTTTTTGTTGTTGTTTAAAACATTTGAGTAAGAGCACACATATTAATAGAAAAGAAAACAAACCATATTAACATTTTCCACATTTACTCGCATTATACGGGAAATGTTTTCCTTTCTTTATAACTGTCTGTTTTTTAATCCAACATTATTTAAATCAATCCATTCCTGCCTTACTTTAAACTTTAGTCCTCCTCCTGAACATTATTCTGCATGCATTGTTCCCACAAATTTCACCTGTTTGTATGTAATTTGCTCTCTTTTTTTTTTTTCTAAAGATCCCTTTTCCAATTTTTCTGTCTGTCATACAATATTCAGTACTTCAAATACAGTTGGTTTACATTTTGATTTCCACTTTCTAGTAACCTGCTTTTTTTTGCCAACCAACAGAGTTAAGCTTAATAAGGCCTTACTATATCTGGATAGTTCAGGTCTTGTGTCCCCAGCTCAAAGTAATCATTTTCTTATTTACAATCAGTTGCTCCCCCAATGTTTCTGAGAGAGTACTCTAATAAGGAATTTTTTTAAAGTCTACCAAAACATTGTACTCACAAAAATGTTTCCAGTTACCTCTTTCTTCCCCATCACATCTCCAACATTTGCATTCTACTTGAGGAAAAATTGTTAGTCTGCTTGGGGTATAAAACACATAAGCAAATGTTTCAAACAAAAATCCTAAACCTTTTGGACTTTGTTGCATATGTGGGAGCCATTCATATGTCCTCCCATTGTTCCCTTGTAAACTGCTTTTCCATTGCTCTTCCCAATCTTTTCTAACCTTCTCTGATTCTTATAGTTATTGTGACGAGCCCTGTTTACCCCGGGACAGTAACCAAGGAGTCTCAATCCTCACCAGTGTCTCCGGTAAGGGAGTGTCACTAAAACAAACAGGGATAGAAATGTCCAAATTTCCCCCAAGAGTACACGGGTGACAGGTTCCATACCTGGGTCTGGACTGTATGCTTCATTCCAGGTCCCCAAATAAGTCTCCACACTAACAACTGCAGAGTACTGTGTCCCAGTTCTAGGTATCTGACACTTACTCTTAAATGTCTGATATCCACACATGCACACACTCTTGGGAAAGGCTGACACAGATTTATCTGCTGTGTTTCTTTGCCCAAATTACAAGGTAATGGCTGCCACCAGTCAAATACCACAATACCCTTCAAAAGAGGGGGCTCAATTATATTTGGTAAAGTAGATATTGAAACAAATAGTTGCATGTATCCCAAGCAGTAAGACTTTCTGGAGTAGCCCTGGTGTTATCACAAGAAGAATAAACACACTCTTATTAAAAGTCTTCATTAAATAAGCAGCCACAATGAGAGGTAGTTCATAGGTGTGTACTAGGCCAATGGCCCTGGAGCCTATATAAGCCTAGCCCAAGGAGATTCCCTGGCATCATGTCACCCAAAGTTGGTTCCTAGTGCCCCTGTCAAGCAAGGCCAGTGAAATGATCCCCGGGATGAACTTCCTATTGCCCACCCACTCGTCAAGATTTCTCTTAGAGGGCCAGTGAAGTGCCCTGCTTGATGTAAATGGGAAGTTTGCTCCAGAGTATGGGAAGGCTCTGGGTTAGGAACCTGTCCCTCCAGCACGTTCTGTTTATTGTAGTAATGAGTTTAAGGTCCCTGGAGCGTGTGTCATGGAGGAATTTGGATTTCTTTAGCTGTAGCATATCTAGCAGCTGTGGGTCAGACATGGCTTTGTAGATCAAGCAGAGATCGACTCTAAGTAGGCGATAAGAGACTGAGTATAGCAGGAGTTTTTTGAACCTGTCCGTATAGGGCATGTGTCTGGCCTAAGATCCTCTTGGGTATTTTTGTGGCCTTTCCAGTTGTAGGTGTCTTGTGAGGTACATACCAAACTGGGCATTGTAATCTATAATGGGTCTAATGAGTGACAAGTAGAGGGGGACATTGGCCTCTTTTTTTATTTTTTATTTATTTTTCCTGGATGAGAAACCTTTTGTGATGAGGTGTGCCACTTATAAGGATTTCCTGACTACTGTGGGGATGTGATTATCAAAGGAGAGACTACTGTCCATCTGTGTCCCAAGGTCTCATCACACTTTCAGTGTTAGGTAGACTACTACCTATGTGGTAGCTCATGGGTACAGAGTTTTTTTACCAAAGGGGATGATAGTGCACTTTTTGGCATTGAGCTTGAGGCCATGGCTTTAACACCAGGCATCTGTCTCAGTGATGCCCTTTTGTAGCATGTCCACATCATTAGGAGTTTCGATTATGGCTCCTAGTTTGCAGTCCTCTGCAAGTTTCATTAGCCAAAGACCTTCTATGTTAGCCTGTACTTCAGAAAAGTAGATACCAAACAGGAGAGAACCCAGGATTGAACCTTGTGGTACTCCACTTGTCACTGTTCTGATGTCGGATTTGGAGTCTGCTACTTTCACAGTGTGGGTTCTGGCAGTGAGCCAGTTGGCACCCCATCTTGTGACCTAGGGATTTATACCTAGTTTCGTGAGTTTATCTATACTTCCAGAGTGGGATATGATGTCAGAAGCATTGGCGAGGTCTAGATAGGCTGTGTGAATCACCTTAGCTTGGGTGACTGCTTCAAAGAAGTCTATCAGGTTTAGGAGACATGATCTGCCTTTTACAAACCCGAACTGGGTGGGGTCCAGAGTTTGGAGATTACCAGTGTCTTTGTAAGTTCCATAATGATACATTCCATGGCCTTGCAGACCAGGCTCGTTAGGCTAATGGGGCAGTAGTTCCTGGGGTCTGTGCTGGCTCCACCTTTGTGGAGTGGGATAACTGTTGCTGTGTGCCATTCAGTGGGCACAAAGCCTGAGATGAGGCTATGATTGAACATGGTGCTTAGGTGGGGTGCCATTTCATTCTGTAGTTCGTGTAGAATGCACCCTGGGATGTTGTCAGGTCCCATGGATGCGGTGTTCTTGGCTTTGGAGAGTGTGGTTTTTACCTGTACAGCCATGATGACAGGAACTTTGCATTCTTCTGGTATAGAGATGGGCCGTTTAGGGGGTGAGTAAGTTAGCACTAAACCTATCTGCCAGGATGTTGGCAGTATCAGTTGGTTCTGTATATTTAGTGCCATTGTGCTGTAACTCGGAGTAGATCTGAGTGTTGTCATTGAGATTCTTGACATAGTTATAGAATGCTTTGTGGCTGTCTTTAGAATCAGTGGCGATTTTTTTTCGTAACTTGCTTTGGAGGATTTTATGAGGGATCTCAGCTTCTTACTGAGGCTGACCTGGAAGTTCCTCCAATCATGGGATTTTACTCTTTTTGCAACAGTTTCTTTCTTCTGGTGTAGAATTTGTTTATGGCAGGGGGACCACCAGATTGGCTTTCTTTTTTTTTTTTTTTTTGGAGGATAGCATCTTGGTTCTGTTAGGGATAGCACAATCCATGCACTCGTGTAAGTGCTTATAAAGTGGATTTGTGTATGATTCAGCAGTCATATCTCTATTGTCCATCCTGCATGGGTGTCTAAGTTGGCTTTAGAGAAATTTTTTATGGTGGTTTCCTTAATGAGGGGGGGTGTGGATGTCTAGGGTGATTAGCTTGTGATCGGATCTGATCAATGAGGAATTGACCTCTGGTGTGGAACACTGGTCTCCCATGTTGGTAATGAACAGGTCTAGGATATTACTGCCCCTGTTGGGGGTGTGGATAAGTTGATCCAAGGTGTTGGAATTTATGAATTCCAGAAAATGTTTAGCAAAAGAGTTTGTACACGAGTACTTTTCCCAGTTAATGGTGGGGTAGTTGAAATCACCCATTATTAGGGTGTTGGGTTGTACCCTAATATTTTCCAGTGTATCAAGAAATGAGGAGTGGGAATCCTTTGGCATAGTAGGGGATCTGTAGCAAGTTACAATTTGGATTGCAGTCTTGCCCAGAGTTAGTTGCACTTGGATAATCTTGGATGCATTATGCTGAGCAACTAGCCTGGTGTGGATATTCTTAATGAATATGGACGTCTCCACCTTTAGTGTTTTTTGGTCCAGGTTAAGTGGCCAAAAAGTGTGGTATGAATTGTAGCCTGGTAATGCAGGGGTGCTCTCTGGAGCCTTGAAACAGGTCTCTGTCACTGCACAGATGTCGATGTTCTCCATTTTAAGGAGTGCCTCGAGTGAATGCATTTTGAGGTTTAGACTTGTAGCATTACCGTCAGATTTTGCTTGCTTGTACCTTTTGCGGTGGTGAATTTGTCATTTGAACCTTGCCTAAAAAAAGCACTATAGGGGAGGCAAGAGCCTTAGCCAGTGTCCGGAATGCCAAGTGTGACGGATGCAGGCCATCTCTGGCAAAGCATCGTGGTATGTCATCCCAGGCAGACAGATACTGGATCCCCTTAGAATGACACCAGAAGCTTAGACAATTGTTGAAGTCAATCATTTTGTCCTTGTACTGTGGTATCATTCTGGGAGATGGCAGAATGCTACTCAGGGCTAAGGTTATACCTGCCTGGGCTACAAGATCTGAGAGCTCCTCCACGTCTCTTTTCATGTAGTCCAGGGAGGTATGTCTTGGGTCATTCACACCAACATGGACAATGACAGAGTCATGTTTGTACTTGTTGTGGAGTGACCTGAGTGTGTGCATTATGGGGCGGATCCTGGCACCCGACAGGCAACTGACAGTAACTTTCTCCTTGTTTAGCCTGGTGAGTGGAACATCAGTGTTCCTGACTATAGAGTCACCTATGACTAGAGTGTTGGGTACGTTGTTATGCCTTATGGGCTGTGGTTGAGTGGCACACTGACTTTGTGGGTTGTGTGCCATTTGGGTTATGTTGGGGGGTGGAGGTTGCTTACGTTTCTGCTTTGGAGGTCTCTGTTGCTTGAGCAGATTTTTATTGAGAGCCACCACGAATGTAGGTGTGTGTTTTGTGTTTCTATGTGTGTTTTGATGGTGTAGGTTTTGAGGGACTACATGAGTGTGTTTGTGGTGCAAGTGTTTACCTTCTCCTCTTGACTGTCTAGTCCAGTCTTGGGTGAAGAGAGCTTTGCTTCCAGTTTGGCTATATAAGTGCATCTCTCACAGGTTGTAGTGTTGGGTGGTAGGAGGAGAGGGTTATCTGTGTACATGAGGCAATTGATGCATTGCCCCAAGATGCCCAGATTCATCAGTTAGACAGGAGAAAACACTGGGAGCTGACCCTTAGACATGCCTGGATAGTTGCTTATTTATTAAGCACTAAACACGGTTTTACTGTAGACATGTGAGGAAAGTTGAGTGCAGTAGTAATTTGTAGCTTATTTAGTGCTTACGAGTTTTGAACAAGTGCTGAGCTCAAAGAAACATATTTGAGTGCTAAAACTAAAAAACTGGCTAGTTCTAAGGAAAAATTTAAGAGCAGACTTTATGAATCACCTGCTTAAGCTATGGTTAAACTATTCCCCGGTGCCATAAAGTGTGTGTGTGTGTATGTATATGTGTGTGTATGTATATGTGTGTGTATGTATATGTGTGTGTATGTATGTGTGTGTATGTATATGTGTGTGTGATATATATGTGATATATATATATATATATATATATATATATATATATATATATATATATATATAGATATATATATTTTTTTTTTAATGTTAACAGTAGCAAATTGATTTAAACAAGTTCTAACTGCACACTCCTGCCACTAGGGTGCAGGGGAACCTTCCCCAAAAAAGATGGTTTGGATTAGTGCTCAAGTTATACAAACAAAGCTAGATTCAGCAGGTTTGAGTTTAGTCTGTGCTACAGCAAACAAGGCATACCAATTTCAGAAAAAAACAGTTCAAATAAGCAGGCACAATAAAAGCCTTTAACCAGAAACTCCCAGCTCAGAAGGGCAGAATCTAGCCTCTCGTCCCTCGAGTGCAAACCACACCTTCTTTAATGTAAACTAACTGGCCCAAAGCCCAAGTTCTTAAACCAGAAGTAATACACTTTTAGAATAACTGACACTAAGCTTTCAGTGAGCAACTCCCAACTTAGAAGGAGCTACTTGTCCTGCCACAACAGTGCAGACCACAAACCTTCTTAATGCAAAATAACTGGTCGGAAGCCCAAGTGCTTCAACCAAAGGCTTAGAATAACAGGTACAATTTAATCGGGCTATTAACGAGCAGTAATAAATGCAGCAGAGTAAATGCAGTTAAGTACTTTTAAGAACAAGCAGCAAAAGCAAAATTAAAGTAGGAAGAAATGCAAATACAGTAAAAGCAGATGAATAAAGTGCAATTTTTTTTAATATAACAATAGAAAATGAGCAAACTGAGTTAAACAAATTACCCAATTCACCAGTAAATAAGCTAGTAAAGTGCAAGGAGAGAGAAGGAGGAGCAGAAAACTTCAAGGTCAAGAACCCAAGTAGGGTGGCCTTCTCAAATGCTCTCTCTGTATTACGTAGAGTGAACACCAGACTGGGAGGGGTGTCCCAGATCAAATTTACTGTAGGGGTGGGCAACTGCAAAGTCACCCACTATAACAACACTACAGGAATAGGGTGGGAGGGAGGGGAGAAAAAACAGTTTAAGGACAGATTAGAAACATAAAACAATGCCAGAAAATATATAAAATAATTCAGTCAGGCAAAATTAAGACCATTCATAACTCTGAAAGGTTAAAATGCCAAGAAATATACTTCTCGATCAGCAATATATTTCCAGATTGAGAGTCACACTCCAGCCAGAACGCCAGGAGTTTCCAACAGTGTATCTTAACTGTAAAATAGCCTGTCAGACTGTCTCATGCCCCCCATTATTTACTGTTAATGTGTTATCAATTGCCACCTGTTATCTATAAAACAGCCTATTTAAGAGTAAGAATATGCTAAAATATTAGTTATCGCAGTTGCATGAATCGGTCAACAATCAAAAGAAATATCGATAACCATTTTCAGCACACAGTTAATACAAACCAGGTCTGTCCCACTTTGATAATATAGATAAACAGATTATTACCAGAGCTCCCCTAAGCAGGCTCTGCCAGTGGCTAGTAGTCCACCACCAAAGTCTCACTGAACCCTTGCCAAAACCCATCTTACCTACCTAAATCCAAGTGATTTTAACTTATTGAGAGACCCTTCTGTGTTATACAAGTTAACCATTAAGTATGTATTTTATTTTTATTTATTTGCAGTCTCAATGAGCACTAAATATTTTCTGGATCCCTAGTGTACAGATTTTAAGCATAATATATTTGCTTGTATTTGTTAACTGGAACAGAAGATTGATTTATTTGGACTTTTTAATTCTCAGCTTTTAAGCACTTAAAGCATATTAACATGTAGAAAAATGTTAATGGATGTTGTCAGTCCTCACTCCTTACTTTTCTAGTGGTCATCACAGTATAGTATTTGTCACAAGAGCATATGAGGGCATGTACAGCAGTGTTGTAGCAGTTGTGGTATTACTCCTGCAACAAAATTGTGAGCCTGAAAGGGCAAGCAGCTCCAGATCTGTATGTTGCAGAATTACTACTTGATTGCTGTTGCTTACGAAAAGGTGCCAGAATAGACCAGCCAGTCCACAGGGCTCAGAGTTGCTGTAGTATGTTTTAGAGATGTGACTCGAAATATCTCCCAGAATCACAAAGGATGATGTACCAAAATGACTTAAGAATTTTTGAAATGCCATTCTCTGAGGGTGGGTGGGGGGTGTACGTACATCTTCTCGGATCCTGTTGCTGTATGACTTTTTTTTTACCCAAAAGCTAACCTGCTCTTATTGTAAGAGCAACTTGTTCAAAGGGCTTTCTTAGATTCTTATTTTTATATCCCTATAAACCAAGTCTTTATGTAATTTACTCTGCTATATGGCATCATCAAAGTCTTGACATTATCATATATTCTCATCAAAGCATAGTATTTCTATCCAGATTAATTCCCCATGGGGAGAGGTTTGATAAAATGATGGGAGATGAGCATTGGTGGCCAGCAAAACCTTTTGTGGCAACAGATTTACTATGCATAGCAATTTTATCTGGTTACATTTGAGATGAACTAAAACCTCCATAAGCACTTTGCTCTACCTGTGTTACAAAAAGGCTCAAATTGTTTGTATTCGACCTGTTAAACTGAAGAAGCTGTCCCTTGCTTGCATTTGCAATTGGAATGGATCATAATTACCACTGAAGAAAAAAGTGTGCAAGACTAACACTTTAGACACTAGGAGGAATTTCTCTGTCTAGTTGAGTTTTTATTAGCAAGGCTGTTTTTCGTAAGCATTATTTTCTCTCTCACTATAAATGGAAGCAAGGAGCAGATGTTCTTTGTGTTTCACTGTTGCAGTCATCACATTTGGGTTATCCCTGCCAGGGTAGCCCTCAGTCGGCCCGAATACCAGTGGCTTAGTATTTTTGTGTCAGTTGCTGTCTCTCCAGGACTGATGTCAGGTCGTCAGTGGTATAAAAACAGGTAGCCGATGCCATTACATCAGTCTTTCTTGCCAAGGAGCCCAAAACAGAAGCAGTTCGCATGAGTGTCGGTCAGCCGCTACCAGAGTTTTTCATTTCCAAATTGAAGTTGAACTCTTCTAAAGCTCAGTACCCGGTTGGGGATCTTTTTTTTTTTTTGCTCTAACCGATGTCAGAAAAAGTTTAACAATTGTCTAGCCTGTGGAAGGCAAATACCACACCAAGACTTTCATTCCTACTGCGTCACTTGTTTAGGCCCAGACCACGACATCGCCCGCTGCCACTTTTGTGCTTTGTTCAACTCCAGAACTATACGTTGTCTTGCCCTTATTGTAGCTAGATATTTTTGTTGTCAGTCCTCGACATCCGATATGGCTTCGGTAAGCCATCTGACAACCAATAAAAACGTAAGGATAAAGTCAGAGACAGACCGCACAGGTCCAAAACTGCCGACGATGCTTCCGTTAAGGTAGTAGTCAGTTCTCTGGTCCTCAGTGAGGTGCTTTTGCAGCCCCTGATGGCCCGCTTCTGTGTATTCACAGGCTGCTACCAAGACCCTTTCGGAGTCCAGTATGCTGTGAGACTCTTCTTCGACTAAGGATCCTGTGGATGTCTCTACCTTAGATGGGTCTGGAGCCGCTGAGCAGGCACTGGCTTCCGAGGAAGTACTTCGCACTACCAATACTCTACACAGAGTTTTTTCGAAAACTACCGAGTTTCTAAGGCCCAAGGTACGAACCACCCCCCAAAACACAATGACCCAAGCTCAGGCCCCTGCCTCCTTGTCTCATTCTCAAATGCTTAAAATGGTGGAAGACAGAGGAAACCAGACTACTCCTTCCAAAAGAGAGAGACTTGACCCTAGTAGTTTTATCTGAACAGGAGTCCGATGACTCTGATGCATCTGAATATGAAGATATGCAACCCCTCTCTGCTTATGAGGATTCTGATGCAGTGGAATCAATCCCTTCAGCCTCTCCACCCGAGGACTTTTTCTTTGGGGAAACTCTACATACTTTAAGGGAGCATTTCCAATGGGAAGGTCAGGACTATAGTCAGTCAAAAAAGAGATTCTGGGAATTCTTAGATCTTCCACAGCACAGGCCTCTGGCCATTCCTCCTGTCCTGGATGTTGTGGATGATGTTTTTATGGAATCAAGTGTGACCCCTGACGCCCTCCTTCCTGCTCCCAGGAAACCTGCCACAACAAGGGACTTCCCTTCTCACTGACTGTCAAATTTCTTTGCAAAAATCCTACTGCTGCCCAGAGGACATCTCTCAAGGACCTGAAGGAATCAAAGCAACTTCAGCTAAGAATCCCACCCCCTCAGATAGGGATTCCCGAGCGTTAGACAGATGGGGTAAAAATTTATACACCTCTGCACTCTTGCTATTAGAGCATTAAATTGTCAGTTCCATATGCTGAAATATCAGCAACATACCATGGAACTCCTCAAACAAAAAAATATCTTCTTTCCCTGCTTGTGCAGAAAATAGAGTTACAAGAGTTGATGCATTCTGCAAGTCAAGTAACTATGCACACCTTACAATGTAGTTTTGACACCCTAGAAGCATCTTGCAGGGCAGCAGTTACTGGTTCTGTACTTAGAAGACATGCTTGGCTTAAGGGACAGACCTTGCCAGACCATGTCACATCCAAATTATTGGATGCACCCTTGCACAAAGACAGCTTATTTGGCACCAAGGCAAAAGATGTCCTAAAAAGATGGAAGAAAAAGCTAAATCCATGCAGTTAATGACTTCTTACAGGTCCAGCCACCGAGGTTCAGTAGGCATTGCCCCTCCAAGCACTGGTGCTTTCCTGCCCCCCCAGGCCAGCCCCCCAGACAACAGCCCCAGGGAATGCAGATATCTAAGCAGTGGAGTTCCTCCTCTTCAAAACCAGGGAGTGCAAAGCCACCCTCTTATGGTAAGAGCTCAACAATAACTTTACACTTCCTCCCCCTCCCACTGCCCACCTGCACTTGCCCCTAGGAAGAAAGCTCCCCTTCCACGCAAGCAACTGGGCCACGATTACCAGTAACCACTGGGTCTTCTACATAGTGCCCCAGGGATACAAATTTTATTTTCTACTCTGCCAACCCCAAAAGGGTTCCCAGATCTTCCCCCAAACCAGTGGGCAGAGGCCAAAAAGCAAGTCCTTTCCCTCCTCTCTATGAGGGCAATAGAGCATGTTCCTACAGAACAGGCAGTCCAAGGTTTCTACTCCAGACTCTTCCTGGTACCCAGAAAAGAGGGCACATGGCACCCCATCCTCGACCTCTCCATTCTAAACACCTTTCTGGTGATACAAAAATTCAAACTGCTCACCCTCCAGCAGCTTCTTCCTATGCTTTCCAAGGATGCTTTGTTAACCACCCTAGACCTAGAAGAGGCCTACCTACACATCCCAGTCAGGGGGTTATGCAGGATATACCTACGTTTCAGAGTAGGATCACTGCACTTTCAGTTCTCTGCACTTTCCTTTGGCTTATCCACTGCTCCCATTGTTTTCACAAAATGTCTGGCTCCCGACATTGCTTTTTGCAGGCAAAGAAGTATTCAAATGTACCCATACTTAGACGACTGCCTGATTCAAGCAGACAGTCAGGAAAAGCTGCTAAAGCACCTAACCTTTGTAAAGGACCTACTGACCTCCCTGGGGTATACGGTCAATGAAAAGAAATCAAAACTAGTACCCACACAAAAAATTGTATTCCTGGGAGCAAGCCTGGACACAGCATCCCAGATTGCATTCCTTACACCAGAAAAAAACAAACCTACTGGCAACCTACTTCTCTCAACTAGCCACCAGGACCCAGTTGTCTGCAAGGAAAGTCCTGCAAGCTCTAGGGTTCATGGCTTCTTGCATTCTACTCATTCCAAATGCCAGACTGCATATGAGGAAACTACAATGGTACCTAAAAAGCCTTTGTTGTCAGCACTCTCAAGACCTGAAAACTCTCATAGCAATGATACCTTGTCTAAGGAAAGATTTTCTTTGGTGGTCAGTAGCTTGCTGCCACAACAAGGGACTTCCCTTCTCACTACCCCACGCCACCCAGACCCTCACCACAGATTCATCAGACTATGCCTGGGGTGCAAACCTGGATGGCAGGTGCATTCAGGGCCAGTGGAGCCCAATTCAAATACATCTGCACATCAACCAAAAAGAGATGTTCGCTGTTCAGCACGTCCTGACAGCTTTCAGACCCCTACTCTACCCGGGGCCTCTGCTGATCAAAACAGGCAACACCATGGTGGTGGTGTGGTACATCAACAAGCAGGGAGGGAACCCGCTCTTATCCTCTGTGCAGGCTTGCCATGACCCTTTGGCACATGGCCGCAGCCATGCAACTACACCTGTTAGCACAATTCCTGCCAGGCTCTCTAAACTCTCTGGCAGACAACCTAAGCAGAAACCTGCTAGACCCGCATGAGTGGCAGCTAGACCAAAGGACTTTCACCCTTGTAACCCAAAAATGGGGCACCCTGAAGGTAGACCTTTTTGCCTCCCACTCCAATCATCAGCTCAGCAAATTCTGCACCAGGCTTGGAAAGTGGATGCTCTTCTTCCAGTGGGTAAATCTCTCTATGGATTTCCCCCTCTACCACTCATTTCAAGGGTGCTTCTCAAAATGAGGGAGGAAAAACTGAGGACAATCCTGATTGCCCCAGACTGGCTACAGTAGCACTGGTACCCACTACTGCACAGCCTGTCACCCCTGCCACCATGGCACCTAACTCGGATCCCAACGCTCCTGACCCAAAGGAAAGGAGAATTCATGCATCCCCTATTGCAGACCCTTAGTCTGGCAGCCTGGCTTATTCCCTGACCTCTCCTCAAGCTGCCAGTCTAAGCAAACATGTCTAGATGTTATATGTGAGGCCAGACGCTCCAGCACTAGAAAGTCTTATGCTGACAAGTGGAAAAGGTTTTGCACCTGGATCCAGGGAGCTGGAACAGCACAGCCCACCCTACCTCTCATCCTGGATTACATGGCAGACCTACTACACAAGGGTCTTTCCTTCTCTTCTATTAAAATTCATGCCTCTGCCTTCTCTACTCATTTCAGCACCCTTTCAACAAACAGTTCCTAAGAGGGGCTAACAACTTGAGGCCACCCAGAAGAGCTCTTACCCCAGCTTGGGACCTAAATTGTGTTGGAAAAAGCTCACCCTGCCCCCCTTTGAACCTGCAGCTTCAGCAGAGTTAAAATTTCTCTCTTGGAAGACGGCCTTGCTTCTGGTTATCACTTCAGCTAGAAGAGTATTGGAGCTACATGCACTTATAGCCATAGAGCCATTCATTATTTTCCATGCTGACATGGTCTTCCTCAGGACTAACCCATCCTTCATGCCAAAAGTGGTGTCCTGTGACTTTCAAGCAATCCATTCATTTGCCCACCTTTTTCCCTAACCCACAAAACCAGTGGGAAAGGGTTTTGCACTCTAGATGTGCACAGACAGCTCAGATTTTACCTAGACAGGACTAAATATTTAAAAAAAACTGATCAATTGCTAGTCTGCTTCGCTGCAGGAGTAGAGGGCAAGGCCATATCCAAACAAACAATTTCCAAGTGGATAGCACATTGCATCCATTTCTGCTACAAACAGCATGGAAAATCTCCCCCCAAGAGGGTCAGGACACATTCCACCAGAGCAATCTACACCTCTGCAGCTTTCCTCAGGGGGGTCCCCCACCAGGGACATCCTGGAGGCTGCAACATGGACTTCTGTTCCTACATTCACCAAGCATTACCACCTGCCTATCCTCTCCAAATGCAGGGCAGGCTTTGCCACTGCAGTCTTGCAGGGTATCCTAGCCATTCTTCTGGACTGCCTCCACCCTTTTCTTCAGCTTTGGGAATCAACCCAAATGTGATGACTGCAACAGTGAAACACGAAGAATATAGTACAGTTGTGTACACTTACCATAAATGTAGTTGTTTGAGTGTATTCACTGTTGCAGTCCTGGTTTCCCTCCCTCCACCCCCCTTGTCTGTCTCTCTGTCTCTCTCACCTTACAAGGAATTTTTGATATTTACTTTCTACTGGTGGTGTTCTTCCACCATAACCTAGCTCCTTATTGGGGGCTCCTGGCAGGGCAAGAAAAACTGATGTAATGGCGTCGGCTGCCTGTTTTTATACCACTGACTGTCTGACGTCGGTCCTGGAGTGACAGCAACCGATGCAGAAATGCTAAGCCTCTGTTATTCCGGCCGACTGAGGGCTACCCTGGCAGGGATGACTGCAACAGTGAATACACTCACATCTACATTTATGTAAATGTACACAACTGAGCTTTTTCTTCAGTTTTAACATGCAAAATTCTGGTAACTTTTGAGATTTCTTTAACTTGTAGTGTACAGTTAGCGCAAAACTGTATGTTTTAGTTTTAGTTTATCTCATTTAGGACCACATTCAGACTTGTATATATAGGAAATCTGCTACTACAAAGTCTGGCCACTATCCTCTTATCAAGTGTTTCCCCTGTGAAAAGAAAAGCATAATAAAAATATTTTAAGAAATAATCTCTCTGTAGGATGCAGAGATTCTGCACTGATCATAATTAATTTCACCATATAGCAGAGTAAATTACAGAAAGACTTTGTTGTTAAAGTCACATAAACAAGCGTCTCCCACCTCTGACAATGAGAGGTGTTTAGCTTTTGATGCACATCATCTCTAACCCATTATAGAGATGAATTTATTTGGTTACTAGATATGTCAATGGCATTTTGGAGCTTAAGAATATATGTCACATCATCCTTTGTGATTGTGTTTTGGGTGGCAATTTTGTGTTATACCCCTAATATATACTACAGGAACACTCCATTCAGGACCCTTATTAATGCAAAAGTAAATGAATGATGATTTTACTATATGCGAAGGCAGCTCTGTTTGTTGCCACTGGGATAATTCTGTTAAGCACATTACTAGTTACACTTTTGTTGTAGGGAAACACTAGAGCTGGTATGAGGTGAAATGCATACCCCCAGATGTCCTTGTGACAATTACTTTGTTGGGGAGACCACAAGAAAGGTCAGAATTGGAATCCGGGAGCACATCAAGGACATTAAAAATGCCTCCTGATTGTGGTTCAGCATTTTAAAAATAGCTTGTAATCAGAATTGCGGTTTAGATTTTTGCAGTGTACTTTTTGTACACATCCTTAGCTGCACTCTAATTCCTTTCTCTCTTCTACTCTTATACAAGAAGGCATGATTTTATTTTTGTACATCTGGCTTTTCATCCTTAAATAGTAAGGTAAGTATGAGGAATTAAATAAGGTAAGTATGAGGAATGAATTACAAGGTTTTATGAAAGTATCTTTTGTATATTTAGTGGTAACATTTGCTTATTCTAAATGTAGTCTGCACACACTTGCGTCTTGTAATGTTTTCAGTGTAGCTTTAAGACAAACTAAATTCATTTGGTTGCTTTGGAGTACAAATTACATTTTCTTTCTGGTTATTTAATCTTTTTCCCTCCTATAACATTTTTAATACTGTTCCTGTACATCACCCACAACTTCACCACTCTCCACATATATCATGTCATAGCCATCCATTCTCCAACCTTTCCTATTTTCACCTCTAACCCTGCACTCCACACCTTCTCTAACATCTGCTCACAACCTGTCTTCTTGCCTCTTTCAAACATATTTACAAACTTATTGTCCAAATTCCCCTGCATCCCGACAACATAAACTGGCTGACTAACAGATTAAGACAACGCATGTTACATTCCACCACAGACAAACTGTGTGGCATTCATTCCAAGTGTCCCATGTCCCAAAAACAGCCCTCCACTCTACAATCTACACTCCCCAACACATACCTCCAACTCCCATGCACACTCCCATCCATACCCCCAACTCCCTAAAACCTCCAGCTCTGACCTGCTATTCACCAATTTCAACCTTTGTAGTATAATGAATAAAGCCAGTGAATTCCAAGCCACCTTAGCCACCTTACTCCCCTGGCAGTAATAACAGAAACCTGGCTAAAACCCCACATCAAGAACAATGAGGTTAGCCCAACTGAATAAAACATTAGACTGGACAGACTAAACAAAAGAGGTGGTGGAGTAGCTGTACTATTTAAAGACCACCTTAAAGTTGAACAGTTACAATGCTCCCCACCAAACCTACCCAACTGTGAGACTCTAACCACTCGTCTTGTAATAAACCCAAACAAAACAATTATCATCGCCTCCTACCTCCCTCCAGGCAATAGAAGACCTGCTCTCTTGGGCTTCTGGCAAATTCTACAAGGAAACAATTATACTGGGTGATTTCAACCTAGGTTGGCAGTCCTGCACATGCAGAAACCCATCTAATCTCCTCAATCTCTACAATTTCACCCAGACCATAAAGTGTCCAACTAGCACTGACAAACATTCCAATAAAAAGTCTACACTAGACTGGATACTAACCAACAATCCCAATCTCAAGTTAACATAGCAGGTTGCCTCTCGGACTCCCTCAGCGGCGACTCTCTTACCTTTCTATACAGAAAACATGTTGACATGCAAAACTTTATTTCCTACAAATACATCCTCTACAAAAAACATTTTTCCCCACAACTTTTAACCAGCTTCTACAGCATTATGATTGAACCCCACTCAGGTACCTTCAGCTAGGTCTAGCTCTACAATTCTTCAATACTGCCTTCCTTAAATTACTCAGTAACCTTGCACCTACAAGGAAAGTTTGCCCAAAGTCCAAACCCCTGCCCTGGTTTAAACAAAGAAATCCAACTACTAATCAAACAAAAGGATAGTGCCTGGGCAGCCTACAAATCCACCAAAAGTACTTCTGACTTCACTAACAAAAAAACTGCATAATCAAACAAACAAACCAAATCAGACAAACAGTTGTATTTCATAACATGCCAACAGCAAAATCTTAACAACCCCCGTAAATTCTATGATAACATTAAGTATGTCCTGGTCGCTCCCCTACACCAACCCCAGTAACATCCAACAACTCTGACCCCATAGCAGCTCAAATCAACTCCCACTTCATAAACTCATAACCTCCCTTCTAGGCAACACACCTAATGCCCCACTCACTCTTCCCACCCCTCCTCCTGATGATCCTAACCATTTCTCCTTTACTCCCATTCAAACAAGCTACATGAAATCACTCCTCCCTAAACTTAAACCCTGCTGCCTGGCAGCAGATCAGCTCCCAAACAAATTTCTAAAAATTGCAGCCCCATCTATTGCCTACCCCTTATGTATACTGAGTAATCGCTCAGTTGCTGTCCACTATGTCCCACATCTCTGGAAAATATCCCACATCATCCCACTGCATAGAGGTGGTGCTTACAAAGACCTAACCAACTACCGACTGATTTGCCATTCTTTCCCCACTAGCTAAAATCTTAGAAAGTTGCATCCACAAACAACTCCTCAACCACCTCCTTTCAGGAATCTTTTATCCAATTCACAACACTGTTTCAGACCTAAACATAGTACTTCAGCTACTCTAATCTCTTTTACCAACACCATCCATCTCCTCAATGAAGGCCAAGCTGTCTCCTCCATCTTTCTTGACATGCCAAAAGCATTTGACACTGTTTCCCACCAACTACTTCTCAACAAACTTTCTACCTATGGCCTCCACTCATCTTCTGTATCCTGGTTTCTCTGCTTTCTCTCAAATCATCAGCAAGCTACTAAATGGGAAAACACTCTTTCTCCCTCCTTCTCATCTGTCGGTGTGCCCCAAGGCTCAATACTTGGCCCCCCTCCTTATCTTCATAAATGACCTGAACGCTGCTACTAATCCAGCCACCATTGTCCAGTATGCTGATGATGCCACCCTTATATGCTCTGCCCCATCTCCACTAGAACTCCAATCAAAAATGCAGTCATCTTTCCAAAATATAGAAAAATACCTGTCCAGACTTCAACTAATCCTATACCCTAATGAAACCAAATTAATAATCTTCAAACATAAAAAATCCAAACTGTGTCAATCCTCCCTATCTATCCTCTCCTCAAACAGAACCAAAATTGACCCCACAACAAATACTGAACTCGTAGGTATCACTATTGATAAGAATCTAACTTTTGAAAAACATGTCGCTCTGACAATCAGAAAAGTTCACATCAAGCTTGGCACCTTGTATAGAGCCAGACCATACCTTGCCCACAACTCCAGACTCGCCACTGCCCGTTCTCACCTGCTTTTTTCCCTCCTCTACAGATCTCATATTCTCACTAACCTCTGCAAGACTAACCTAAACAATCTAGAATCGTGCCACAACAAAATTGCCAAATTTGCCACACATGACCCACACAGGTCTCACCACTGCACTGTGCTCTCCCAACTAACCTTATAGCTCTTAACCAACTTACTATGACCCATAAGTTGATCTACCAACCCTCAAACTGTCCTGCCCTCACCAATCTTGTACAGCCTAGTCACAATCCCAGGCCCCTTAGATCCTCTGATTAAACCTATGCTGAAGGTCACCTACTCCCACAACTATTATGGTAACTGTCTCTACTCCAATAAAATCACCAAACTCTGGAACACCCACCCCCCAAACCATCACTAAAAACCCACACCCTCATGAGTTTAAGCAACTACTTCATAACTGCCTAGCTAATCACTGGCTCTGCTGCTGTCATACTCCTGGCTAAACTCATTTTTTCCTGTCCCACCCCCTCTAGGCTGTTCATAATCTATATCCCATTACTACTACCTTTGTCAGATTTCTACTGTTCTTTTCAAGGTTCCTGTAACTCCACCTGTCCAAAGGATGTTTGACTCCACTGTAAATACAGTCATTCTCTGTTGACTTTATACAATTTCTGGACTGTTTCTAACTATACTCCACATGTAACTTTATTTGAGCAAGTTGCTATCCTGCCTTTGTACCATCATTTTGGTGATCTGTATTTTAAGCTTGTAACAGAATTCTATGTGGTTTTAAAATGCTTTATGTAAAATTATCTTGTATTTAAATACTGTACTGACAATTGTTTATATTGTAGACTGCTTTTTGCCTGGAGTTTTCTCCCCGGGCCTCCACTGAAAATGGGCTCCTAGCCCAGTCAGACTTTTCCCCTTTAACAAATGTAATAAATAAATGTGTATTTTGAGCATTATTATGGCTTAATCTGTGAAGGCATTTTTGTATTGAACTGGTTAAGTTTTACCTTGTTAAAATAATAGTTTACTATTGTAACAAAATGAGACTTCCATTCTGTGCATCATTTTGAAATTCAGTTAAATATTGGAAGTTTTAAAGGTGAATTGCATTCTGTATAGACCATGTTACTCTTTAGGTAAAGGGCTGGCTAGAGACATCTTTCTTAGGCTAGGTAGTTTTGATACATTTTGCAAAAATATCTGTCAATTTTGCTTATACTTGGCTTGCTTGTTGAAAGGAAGTTTTACCATTTAACAACAAGTGACAGGTTTGTATTGTTATACAATTTTGTGTGCATCTAGTACAGCAGATGGTAAACTGATGATAAGAACTCCGTTGTTCTCTGTCTTATGAAGAATGTGTAGCTGAATTTTATCTGAGATGAAGATCTTTGGCTGTTTTCACCTGACAGGTGTAATTTGTATGCTTTAAGAAGGAATTTGTAAATGACTGTAGCTGCACGAGTATCAGAATGCTTAAGATGGTGTCCAACAGAAGTGCTTAAGACTGGATGTAAATGTTGGGATGTGGAACTGTGGTCACAGAAAAATGTTTTGACTAGGTAGAGATGACTTCATTGTTTAATGCTGTAAAACATAGTAGCCCTAACTATAGTTATGAGTCGACAGCACCACAAATTAGGGACCCTAGCAGTACTAGTAGTGGAGTAGATGAGTTGTGCTAGGTCAGAGATGTACAGTAGGTTTAAGAATAAATTATCAGTCACAAATTTCCATTTAGCTTTAAACCAGCCTAATGCAGTGCAACCCAATACATTCAGCTCCTCCTTTGTATTGTCTTCCATCCAAGATTTGATGGCCTCATCAAGAACGTTTGAATAATCAAGTGGAGTACAGACACATTACAGTAACGGATTTGAATTTAACTTTTACTGTGACTGAGTGATGTCCTTCAGTAGTGACCGGGGTATGTTGAAAGAGGGCAATTAGCTATTGTAAGAGATGAAATAACGAGCATTAGTGTGGTGAAGGTGGCTGCAGTGGTGCAGAGGTTAGCATTGCCACCTCACAGCAAGAGGTTTTCCGGTTCAGTTCTCTGCTAGAGTGTCTTCTGTGTGGAGTCTGCATGTCCTGTCTGCAATCGCATGGGTTTCCTCTGGGTGCTCTGGTTTCCTCTAAATTGGCCCTAGGGGGTGTGTCTGTGTGTGTGGGGCTGGCAACTCAAGACAGTGAAACTCCACTGCTATTCATTCTGTGGATCATTGTTCTGCTGTGGCGACCCCTAATGGGAAATCCTACAAAAAAGTGGTTATGAATCACTTTTGGCATATGTCTAATTCATGCCATAAAAGCTTGCTAATGTTAAATTTGTATGTGCCATGTAATCTTCAAGTTATATTACTCTGATATTTAAATATATGAGTGAATTTCCTTCTGTGGGATGACAAGAATGCAGTAGTTGATCCTGATCAAGATAGTTCATCTCTATATTAAATCAGATCTCCAAATGGAATATAAGAGATGTCAGAACCAATATGTTTGGCTACACTCAAAATCAGTACATGCACATGTTGTTCACTTGGTCTAGGATTGACTATATTTTTCAACACCGGATTAGAAAGGAAAAGAGAATCCATTTTAAGGGTCTGTGTACTCTGTCATATCATTCTAAAATTCAACTATCAACTTGATCACTTTAGTTCAGAATAGTATTTGGTTTAAGGTCAAGGTATTAGACCTATCAGTAAGGACTGTCTCGCATAATTTGATTATGTACAACATAATGATATGAAACTAGATGTTCAATTGGTTACCTTTTTAAAGTTAAATTAACGTTTGTAATCAGAAAAAAATCTTATTTTAAGAAGATTAAAAAACAAAATGAAAATTAAAAAATCTTGTTGCATCTTTAAAACATCAACTTTTAATTGCAGTCCAATGACTGAGATGCACATCATAAAACTCCATGAACTCAAACTTTAAAACTTCCAATTATCATAGTGATGTGAGAGCAAGGCATTCTGGTCACAGACCATCTTTAAACTTTTAGCTGAATTATTTCTGAATGTTAAAATAGCTGTTTTGTTCATCAATTTATGCATAATATTTCCATTCCTACCAGGATTCAGAAATAGATCTCTGATCAACCATAACCTAGGAAACACTACATAGCTATCATCATCGACGAAACAAAAGCCTTTGAAATAATTAATTTAAGATTTTATTTGCAGTTTTAGATTTGGCTGTCCTGATAATTTAATTATATCCAAATGTAATATTTTAATTATTCCATGCACATCTTAAATTTTCTGCCCCTATCTGAATTAAAATTGTTTTTCATTAGAGTTGTCCTCTGTCACTGTATGTCTTGAAGTTCTTTTTTTTTTTCTATTCTTTCTCAAATAGTCATTCCTCATCCCTTTAATTTTAAATTTAATTTCACTGTATTTACTAGTATTTACCTCAGCTGCCCAACTGTAGATACACGAAACATTCTCTTTTCTGTCAGTGTTTTGCTAACTATAACTTAAATATTAAAAAAAAAAAAACCTGTCCCTTTTCCTTGTATTGCAAAATAAAGATTATATCTACGTGATTAGCCAGATTTAAAGAATAAAGTTGGCACAGTCCATTTAAATATTAAACAACTGTCTCGTACACCCCTTTATCCCTGTTTCATGCTTCCTTATCTCATTTTCTTATCCCCTTACTTTCTGCCTCTCATTCATCCTACTTTCCTTTTCTCTTTACATATTTCTCCTTTCTGTTTCTCCTCCATGCATGTCTGTCTCATCTTTTTTTTATCTTCTCCCCATAGTATACTTTTCTGCAGCCATTCTCACGTGCCTCTTCTAATGTCTTCATATCTCTCTGTATAATGATATGCTGCTGTCCCTGTAGCATAAGCCTTCTCAGTCATTATAGATACATACTATTGCTAAAGCTCTGCTAAGCATAATTCCATTTTCCATCCAGGTTTTACATTGTAAACTTTTTCTTGAACTACGTTGTGCCATATTGTTCCATCTGTAGATCTGTGTATATATTTATTTCTTTATCATGTGTTTTATTCATCTCTGTGATCCTATTCACCCAGGTTATGCCTGCAAGTGATCCATTGGGATCAGTATACTACCCCAGTAAACAAATACAAATAAGTAAATATCTAGGAATTAACTTCAATATCCACTAGTAGAAATAACTAACTAAATTAATAGTTTTTGTTGTGAAAAGCCTAGTAGGACTAAACCAATCAATAAAAATAAATTATTCTCCCAAAACTCCTCTTTCACTTTGTCTGCTATATGCAATCTATTTTTAAATCTTTGTTAAGCTGTCCAAATTTATTTGGTAACCTAAATGTCCTAGTTTATCACATCAAAAATGATATGCCGTAAAAAAACAAAAGGAGGCGCATATCTCCTCGACTTTTGTATGCATATTGCCTAGTTATTAATTCGTCCAGTTTAATTAGAGCAATTCATTTTAATTCCAGTGAAATAAAACGGTGCCCAGCATGACTTTGTGGCTGGCAAAAAATTATAAAATCTTGCAACTGTAATCCTCTTACTCTTTCTAAAAGTAATTTAATAGAGTGGATTTTGGGTTTGTTTTAATATGAAACAATTGAACTTTTTCAAAAGTTAATGAAATGTTTAACTTTACATGATGTATTGGTTTTGTAAGATAGGACATCGGCTGAAATTAATATGACAAGAAACAACTGTATAAAAGTTTAACCTGTCCACAGTGTATGCATGTAATACAAAAGCTGGAACTAGACCTTTAACAAAAAAAGTTGTTATACGTAAAACGTGGGAATAATAATTTCTTAATGCAGTGATCCTTTCTGTAATGTTTTTAAATGTCAACAGTCTCGCAGATAAATACAAAAAAGAAAGACTAGAACTACATTAAAAAAAAGTAGAGTGCAAATAGCTGTGTTACGGGAGACTCACTTAGAACTGAACATGTGCATTTGATAATGAAAGCTTTTCAGGGTGGCTGTTCAGCAGTATACCTGGGACAAAGGAAAAGACCAGTCTTGAGGAGCCCCAATAATGATAGAAGAGGATAGGGAATTTCACAGAGCAAGAAGAGGATCAGCTGCAGAATGCTAAGCAGAAAATAAAGGATTACCTCAATTTTAATTTGGATGTGTTTAGAAAGATTGCTGTTAAACTTTTTTTTTGGATACTAACAGCAGAGCACAAAATAGCACAACAACTCTGGCAACAAAGTAGAAAGCGCTGCCACCTAGCTTGGGGAGCCTATAACAAGGAAGGTAACAGGAGATTCTGTAGAGGTATTAGAAATATTTTGGAAATTCTATGAAAGTCTGTATAAATCAGAGAATTTTCAAAATCAGGAAAAAATACAAATGGAAATGTTTATAGAAGAATTTAAATATGCCAAGGTTAAGGGTAGATGAGGCTCAATTACTAATGGTTAGGATAGGAGGAGATGAGATACAAAAAAATGTGATGTATGATAAAAATAAAAAAAAAAAAATGTGATGTATGACCGATCTACAGAAAAGTCCCCAGAAGTGGATGGTATTCCTGTGGAAGTTTGAAAGCTAGGAGGGAAAAAACTGATAAAGATATGGATGATTTTGTTTAACAGTATTTTAGGAGAAGTACCGGTAACCTGGACGAAAGCAGTGGTACCTGTAATATCTAAAGAGGGTAAAGGTTCAAGTCCTGCTTCATACAGGCCCATTTCAATATTAAACCACGATTATAAAGTGATCATGTCTATAATGGCTAAAAGAATGACAAAAGTAATGCCAAAATGTATTTATATATATATATATATATATATATATATATATATATATATATACACACACACACACCATTTGACAACAATAACAGAACACTGATGATCCAGAGGGAAGTACAATTAAGAAAATACCATTGTTGTTGGTGGGTCTTGATGCAGAGAAAACATTTGACGGAGTAAGCCTGGACTTTATGAGCAGGGCAATGGAAGCATTTGCATTTCCTGAAAGAAAAATTATAAATAATTGGGAGGATATTTGAGGGATCAGAGGCGAAAAAGTGCGTAGGGTCCTCTCTGATAATTTCTGGTTAAGCAGAGGAGCCAGGCAGGGGTGTCCTCTTTCCCTTTATTTGCATTATATTTAGAAGCACTGGCAAAGAAAATAAGGGACTCGGAAATTCAAGGATATACTTAGTATGGTAGTCAAGAAAAGCTGGCTGTATTTGCAGATGACATTTTATGCCAGACAAAACCAGAAGGAGGCATAACAGTGTTGTGGAACATTTTTGAGATAAATTAATGAAGCTAAAACAAAGACAATATTGATAAAATATGCACAAATTAGTTCAGTAATATTGTATTTATGGGGACATAATAAAAATGAATTATTTAGGAGTATGGATTAAAGGTGATTTTGGTGTGGCAGTTAAGGATATATAGGAAGAGACTAAAGAAAATGTAATGCAAAAAATGAGAAAATGGATGCTTTTATACACGGATATGGATAGTAAGATACAAGCAGTCAAAATGTTTTTAGCCCATTTAGTCTTATACACAGATCAGGCATATTTTTGTCAACCAGAGAAGCTCGGGATTGCAATTAATAAAGAGCTGAAGGACTTTATTTGGTACGGGAAGATGGCAAGAGTCAAGTGGGATAAGCTTATTTTTCCACTAGAACAGAGTGGACTGGGATTACGGAATTTGAAGGGGTATTGCAGAGCTACACTGTTAAGGCTTGTATACATAACACAAGCAGAAAACTATAATTCAGAATGGAAAGGGATGATGTTGAAATGGGGAAATCTCAAGAAACAAGGAGAGACTGGGATTTTGAATGCATGCCTTTGAGAATAAAACTAATCCTACAGAATATTATATCCATAAAGTAGCAGAAGTATTTTAAGAATTAAGCTGACACTGGTATGGAGAATGGGGATGACTGCAATTAGGGATGTAGACAGCAGGCAAGTGGGGGCTGGAATTTATTGGCGAAAACTGGCAAAGGAACCAAGGTATGTGAAGCAAATAACTAGAGAGGGAAAGGTAAAAGAATGGGAAGAGGCCAATAATTTTTCTGAACTGCAGGTTAGAGATTGCCTATACTCTAGCAGCCCTTGGTAGGGAAGGCAAAGAGAAGTAAGGGGGTCCTAAACAAAAGACCAGTACTGGTAAAGTTTTTAGTAGAATCTAGAGCAGAAGCTGCCATTAAAAATAGAATAATTTAGTAGAGCATATGAAATATTGCATTGCAACTCTAAGAATCAGAGGAGGTTAGAAAGGCTGGATAAGCAATTCGCAAAGAAACAATGGGAGGCTATATGTATTTCTCCCAAATATGCAATACAATCTAGAAGATTTATGATTTTTGCTTGAAATGTTTACATGGATGCTTTTATATCCCAAGTAGACTCCAGAGAATTTTTCCTCAGGTAGACAGCAAATGCTGAAGGTGTAATGGTAAAGAAAAAGGTACTTGAACATATTTTCTGGGAATGCTGTGAGTTGGCGGACTTCAGGGATTCTCTGCGAGATGCATTGTTGGAGATACTGGGTGGGCAGATTGGTGTGATGAGGGAGATGATTTGTCTGAGCTGTGATACAGAATCGGAATTGCCTAGACATGGTAAGGCCTTGTTGTGTCTAGTTATGGTGTCTGCCAAAAATGCCATTACTAGAAAATGGAAATCAAAATCTAAACTAACTATATTAGAAGTAGTGAATGTAACAATAGATGTTATGTGGTCCTATCTCACCTACATTCTTTACTCACAGGTTCGGCTCAGACTCTGCCAACTTATTTTCTAGCACGAAATCTCTAATTGGCTGGGCTAACTGGGTATCCCAAGATGCACCTCACCCTAGCCCCAGATCTCGTTTGCCGCTCGTAGAGTTAGGACGTGGTCTCGCTTGGCTGTGGCTAAGTACCCTTTCTATACTTTTCATAAGTATTTAGCAGTCTGTTTCTAGTAAAAAGCTATTTTAATAGCTAGTTTTCATTGTGAGTGTACGGTGTGAGCAAGTGTTTTTTTTTTTTTTTTTTGTGGTATCCCTCTTTGGCGGGCTAGGCTCGTTTAAATTAGAGGACCTAGTCCTCTCCGGTGTGTTTTTTCTGTAAAATTGTGTTTTTTGTTGATCGGTCATTAGATTCCTTGCTGCACCAAAGAAACATTTAAATTAGAGTTTCTTTGGTTGTTCTTGGTTTGGTTTTCCCGCCTTCCTCTTGTGTCTGTCGTTGGTTGAGTGGGTGCTGTGTACTATTATGTCTAAAGAGCAGAAAGAGCATAAACCCTCTGGGTTTAAGAAATGCTCTAAATGTGGCTACAAGATGTCCATCTGTGTTTATTGTCTTGGTGCTATTCATCTGCAAGAGTCCTGCAGTTTTTGCCACACTTTTAGTCCGAGGGTACTGCAGGAAAGAAAAAAGTTGATTTTGAAGGGCCTGGTTAAACCTTCTTTTGAGGAGTCCTTAGACTCTTCTTCTAGTACTAAGTCTAAGACTTCCAAGGCCAAGAAAAGATCTCCGGCTCCATCTGTCTCTTGAGCCCGGAGAAAGTTTCGAAAGTGGATACTGCCTCCTCGGCTCCATTGTCCTCGGGGCCGCAGGAGGTATCCGTTGTACTGGAGTCTACCTCGGCCCCGATATTATTGGAACCTATTCGGAGCCAGTCACCCAGAGTTAAGCCTGAGTCTCCGGGTAGGAGATCCCGATCTCCCACCCAGAGTTAAGCCTGAGTCTCCGGGTAGGAGATCCCGATCTCCCACCCAGAGTTAAGCCTGAGTCTCCGGGTAGGAGATCCCGATCTCCCACCCAGAGTTAAGCCTGAGTCTCCGGGTAGGAGATCCCGATCTCCCACCCAGAGTTAAGCCTGAGTCTCCGGGTAGGAGATCCCGATCTCCCACCCATAGTTAAGCCTGAGTCTCCGGGTAGGAGATCCCGATCTCCCTCTATTTCCTCCAAATCCTCTAGGCTGTTTGATTTGGATGTGGATAGGGTGGTCCAGAGGCTCCTGCAGTCGCCGGTGTTAGCAAAATTGTTTTCGGCTCCGGCCCAGTCGGCTCCGGAGCCGGTCCCTATTCTTGTACCGATGATTCCTCCTCCGAGCACCCCTGTGTCGTCTGAGCCGGAGTGCTCTGCGCCGAGTGATGTTCTCGTGTCAGCTCCGATAGCCCTTGTAAGTTTATCGGAGCCAACATCTGCTTCAACCATGTCGGTTCCGTCCTCTTGTTTCGGTACTCTGGTTTCCTCAGTCGGACCCGAGGGGGATAGCTCGGGACTCTCTTTGGTTACGAGTCTCCCTCTCGGTGCTTCGGCTCTGGGAACCCCGGCTCCGGTTGTGGTCTCAGAGACGGGTCGGTCTTCTGATTCGGGGGACCTGCCTTCGAGGCCATGAGGAGCGCACTGGCCAGATGATCCTTCAGTTCTCCCCTGAGGATTTTTCATTTTCAGAGACTCTGCATTCCATGAGGAGCATTTTAAATGGGAAGGTCAAGATTTCTCTGATTCCAGGAAAGGCTTAGGAATTCTTGTTTTACCCCA
>NC_056734.1:413040995-413050995 GCF_019279795.1 Protopterus annectens
TTTTCTGTAATCGTTCCTGGTAATTTAATATTGGTGGCAACTGTTTTGCATTGTCTAGAAAAGTGATCTTTAGCTTTTGAATTAGATTTAGGCAAGGACAGGCATAGCTTAGGGCTTTTTTTTTTTTTTTTTTTTTTTTTTTTTTTAAGTTTTAACAGCAGTTGGGCATTTTATTGCCAGATTTCATAAAGTTAAATCCTTCATGTGGTGTGTTGAAAGCAGGTAAGTTTATCGGAGGAGTATATGAAAGTAGAATTGTCAGCATAGTCTGAGATGAATTGTGGAGGTTGTTGATTTAAATAGGAGAGGACCAGTTATGGAACCTTAGGGTTACTCGTGTGGTGACTAAAAGAAAAGGAGATTGGGTACAGTGCTGTTTAACAGATTGCTGCCTGCCAGGTAAGTAGCTGTTAAAACATTGGAGAGTGCGCTGTGAGAGGCCAACGAAAGACACCTATGATAGGAAGTTACTGGCTTGTACTGTGAAGGCTTTAAACAGGTCTAGGAATATGGAGGAGAAAGCCAGAAACAGTGGGACTATCAAAGGAAATCTGAGCAGTGATGGTGCTGTGGACTGAATGGAAGCAGTGCTGTGTAGGAGTCACAGTTTTGCTCCTGCAGGAGGTATTGAAGGAGTTTATATGTGGACCCTTTTTTCTAGTATTTCTTCTTTTTTAAGTGGAGATAAAGTAGAAAATTAGTTGGGGTGATGTTTATAAGAATTGAGACTGGGTATGCAATGGCATCAGCAGGTATCTTGAGGCATTCTGCTAGTTGATCATCAGCAGAAAGGTGTGCCGGTGGAATAGTCTTTCTATGTAGGAAGTACAAACTTTTTTTTTTTTTTTTTTTTTTTTTTTTACAGTACATGTTGCAGTGGTAGAAGTGATATTTAGTGTAGTAGCCGTGAGTAACTGTATAGGAAGAGGTGATCTTGGAAGGTGCAACTCTTCTCTGAAGTATGAATTAAACTGGATAGCAATCTCAAGTGCAGTGGTGGCAGGTGAGGGATTAGGGTTTTTTGTCCTTCTGTTCCCCGGTGTAGTAAAATGTGTACGAGTGCTCTGAATATTTTAGGATTTTGTAAGTCATTTTAAGTATTGCTTCTTGTTTAATTTTACTTATTTTTTTCCGTTTGGTTACAGAGCTCTCTGAATTCTTGAAGGAGTTGTGGGATTTTATTTATCTGACATGAGAAATCTAGTGCTGGATGACGGGGCTTGCTTAGCTTTTCCTCTTCTCCCGTCCTAAGGGGTGCAATATTTAAAATATTCGTGAATGTTCTGTTGAAAGAGTGGACGACATCTTCCAAGGAAACATTTTCTAAGATAGACTAGATGATGGGTGATAAAACTGTTATAAAGGTATCGGAGCAGATGTTTGAGAGATTTTGAGTCATTTTGTTACAGGTATTTGACTTTGAGTGATGGATCTTTTTGCATATAGTGATAGGAAGCCAGTAATTGAATCTGGAATGCTTCTAGATGAATTTGCTGGAGTCAGAGACCATTATCCATACTAGTACAGTGTCTTTGTCATTTAACTACTTGTAGTGGGTGGGAGAGGCAATAAATTTTGTGAAACCACATAGATTTAAACTGGAGTTAGGGAAGTTAGAGGTAGCATTTTTTTAGTCAATACTGACATTGCCCAGTTAAGATTTTTGTTTTTGTTTTCCGTTTGGAAAAATGTTAGATGTCCAGTAGAGGATTTCTTTGTGTGTTTATTATTATTATTATTATCAATGATAATAGTAATGTTATTATTATTATTTTGGGAGCGGTCATGGCAATGACACAAACCTGTTTGTGACCATTTAGCTTGAAGAAAGAACTAAGTAGCTCAGTATTGTAGAATTTAGGTGTAATACTTGTGTATGGAGTGATTTCATAGGAATTTGAGTATAGAATAGTTCCACTGGCTTTTTTAATGAGACTGTCTTCTCTGATATTACCGTAATATGTGTTATGTTTTATGCGGTTTATAAAGCTTTTAGTATGCCATTTGAAAAACTGTTGCAAAAAAGGCTATTCTGCTTTGCTATTTAACTTTAAACCTACAACAGTACCAAGGGACTCTTTCCAAGGTTGATGTAAATTGTTATAGAAGTTAAGTGAAAGCCGCAACAAGGAAAGGGGATTTACAAGTAATATACAGAACTTGTGTCTAGGAGGTTTCAGCATTTAAGTGATATTGTTGAGATACTTGAGAGAAAGTAGGTCTCTCAGACCAGAGTGGTCTGTAGCAGGGAGTATGATGGAAGGTGTGTGTGTGGGGGGGAGAAAAAGATGGATTTTGCAAGGTGAGTGGAATAGTTGGATGTGTGGTAACCTAGATTTGTCTATAAGTGCAAGATAAAGGTCCATGTGTAGCAAAGATAGAAGAGAAGACTGAATTATAGGAGGGGAGACCAAAACCGCAGAACTACATGCAGACTTTTAACTTATTCACAGCTGTGGAATGTCCTACTTCAACCAAGCTTCGCATATCCTTTGGTCCTTGAACATTTCCTGGAGAAATAAAAACAAGTAATTAAGGCAAAAAAAAAATCTCATCAACAGTAAATGCTACCACAAAACAGTTTGCAGCAAGTGCTTTACTAAAACTTTATTTGCAGTAACAGTGAACACAGAGTATTTGGAAAAATCTAGGCTTATATTTTTCTGTAAATTATCACAAACAAATTTTCATGTCATTAAATCACATAATCTAGATGTCTGTGTAGAATCGACTGTGCTTTTCAGCCAGATTTGAGCTTTTAGGTGATGGCAGATGAATCCGATTGTATTTGCTTCGTGAAAATATATTTAGCAAAATCTGAAAAGTCATGCTTTTTTGCGTGTGACAAATAATGCATATTTGCATAATTAATATAAACATCAACATCTGTCAGGCTATATACATTCCAGAGTGTAGGTATCAGTATGTTTCTTCAACATCAGCTAAAATTTCAGCTCATCACATTTATAGTCTTTGGTTTTGAAAGTTTAAATATGGAGGCATTGTACATCTCAACTGAAAAAACATGGTGCATTGTATGGACATTAGCAGTGTGTTTCTCGGTCATTGGCCTTTCACACTTTCATTAATGCATAGCACAACCATTATGAACATGTGAATATAAACATGGAACTGTGCATAACACATAAGCGACTGTGCTTAGTGTATCCAGTGCAGTATGCATTTGGCAGTCTTAGTGTCCCATTTTCGCACACCCTGCCCTTTCACGTGTTGAATGTAGTTAATTAGTAAGCCATGTGTAGGAAGACCGACCCAAATGAAGTCAGGACACCATAAGGAGCAGTGGGTGTCAGAAATAGACCACAGAAGTACTACGAGTGTGAATGAACTAAAATGATGCATGTCATTTTGGCAGTCAGATATAAAAAGGTAGTAAGGGAAGCTGTGGATTTTCCAGGTTGTGTGATGGAGTCGTCACTGGTAGAACTTGAGGAAATTATAGTTGACCACACTTGCAGTAGGTTGAGTGTTACTTATAGCTTCACAAGCCATACTTGATCAAACATGTTGACTGAACAGAGTCTGAACTTAATGGCAGAAAACTGGTGCGGGGTCTGTACCATGAGGCATGAGATGAGAGTAAAAGAATTTTATACACTAGCAAGCCCTTAAAGGAGGTGGGGTGTAGCATAGAAAGAAAGTGTATTTATTCATTCAGTGAATGGTTTCAGCTTGAAACAGCTAATTAAACATTTATACTATTGATATAAGTAATGAAAAAAGTATTGCCAAAAGAAATAAGGAACGCGTGCATCTTATGTTTACGATACATGCAGCTGAGTTCTTAGTACAGTTTGTGCATACCTCTTGGTGCAAGAAATCTGGACAAACCCTAAGATAAACGGGCAAAGTTCGAAAAATAGGAACCGATTTTAAGTATTGCTCTTACAAACTTAGAATAACAGGATTTTTTGTTAATATGCATTTTCTGAAAGATATGAAGTCTGAAACTGAAATGTATGTAATTTAATGAATTCAGTCCTCCGTGATTTGCCAGAAAATGACTGATTTTATGAGGAACTGGTCAAAATATAAGGCAAAAATCAAGACATTCTGCAAAAATCTGTACAGTTGAGATCTATGAATTCTCAGCAAGTTTGAATCTTAGGAGTAAAGCCTACAAAATTATTTTTATTGGATACAGAGTTGTATGTGCAAAGGATAATCTTTACTAGTAGATTGCAAACTATTGCAAATGTTCTGACATTTTCGTAATAAATTATTAGTTTAAAAAAAAAGTGCAGTTTTCTCTTTGAGGTTTTTTACGAAGTGTGAGATATAAAGCCATAGCTTAGTGAATCCTGTAAGGAAGTGAATTCCAATGGCTGTCACTAGAAATGGAGAAGTGTTTACTTGTGATAAAAAGCTTAAATTTGTTTAAGGACTTCTGAGACATGATGGGTAATCGGAGATCCATTGCACTGAAATTTTTAAACTGGGTTCTTGAAGTTTATATTACAAAAAAAAAATAAAGATTGAGAGATTGATAGCCATAGAGAGTTGGCAAGAGATCTACATGGGTCTTTTTAAAGGAAAAGTGGCACATCGAGGAAGATTTTGAGCAGAGTCATGTTTGGGGAATTAAGAGTGCTAAAGCTGCTGTATCAAATCCTTTGTGTTTTGTTTCCTGTGTTGTAGGAGAAGGTTGGCGTAAGACACGTCAGTTTAGTTTTTATTTACAGGTAGTGTAGTTTGTGATGCTGTGATTTATGGCGAGAGGCAAGCATGATGGCTCAAACCTGAAATGGGGAATTGTGCCTGTGGAAACGTAATTTGAAGAGGAGACTTTAAAAAACCCAAGTTAATTAAAAAAAAAAAAAAAAAAACCTCCAAGAGGGATATCCATGACAGCAAATTAGAGGGAAGGCTGCGCAAACGTGATAGAATGTATTGTTTTCAGTGGGGGCTGTAGTTACATGGAATGACTACCTTTGTTTCTTGAATCAAAGAATCAAAGCCATGATTGGGTTAAAAAAAAACTTGGAATAAGTGTATAAATTACTTGTAATTTAATGTTGAAGCAAGAAAGAGGATAATTAATAATTAAATGTTTTTAGTTGTGTAGAGACACTACTTCAGATGGATCGGGTTGTTGAAGTAGTGACATCTTCCCATTTGTGAGTTTCAGGTCAGTTCTAGGTAGGTTTCAGCCAAAGATTTGCATGATTTTAAAGAAAGTGTGTGTCTGTGAGTGGGCACACAACGGATGGACACATGGGTAGGTAGGGGAAGGCGAGGCCTAATAATATTGCGGATAGCAGTCCTTAACATGTCCAACCAACAGTGATGACAATTTTTAGTAAGAGAAGTTAAAGCATTTCCTAGTGTTTGTGCTTAAATGAGTGAAGAGCACAGTTTTCAGTGTTTCTTGAACATGTAGTGATATCGAAACTATTTTTTAAATAGAGTATATGTTTATGCAAATCATTTAACTTGTCCAGTGTTGCTGTAAAACTGGAAAAAAAATTTCACTGTACACCATATAGTTTTAACGCATAATATTTTTCTACCCCACCAATTTTAGTTTGTAATGATTCGGTTGACCTTTACTTTATTGAGGAGGTGTTTTTATGTGGGGCTTTTATTTGTTCCCTACAATTTTTTTCCCTTTGAATCCAATACCCAGAGTTTGACACATGCTAGCATGTTGATATTCTGAGGACTCATTGTTACTGTACATTGTGGGTGAGGAATTGATTCTTCTAAGCATGTGTGATCACCCCCACCCCCTAACGAAATTCACAATAATGGAGGGCCGTCATGTCTTTGTGTCATAACTTGGAACCCTCCTGGAACTGTAGGTCTAACAAAAATTTGCACCCAACTGGCCTCATGTTGGGAGCTATGTAGAATTCGGTCTGTCCATAATAAAACTATCTATTGTCACTGATTGGAGTGTTGATGACTTCATGTTCATAACCAAGGCCTGGTTAGAATGTAATTTTGGATGGAATCTTGCTGAAGCTATAATGTCAGGTTTCTGTGTTCAGGGCCGTTTTGGAGGTGGCCTAGGTTTCTGGGGCTCTGTAGACTTTTAACACATCTTTGTAATATTGTAACATGAACAAATAGTGGGTTTTTCATTATATTGCCACCCACCCAGTGAAGAGAGAACTTTCGTAAAAAAAAAAAAAAAAAAAAATTCTTTCTCCATTGACTCAGTACTAAAGTACGAAAACTGTTTCCTTTTAGCCTGTTTCATGGTTTGGGTTAATAATGAATTTGCATATCCTCTTACTAGAGACTCCTTTGTGATCTTCAGGGTTCTAGGATTTATTAAAATGTTTACCAGTGCTGTCCCTATAACGGGACATTCTTCAGTGTTAGTTCAGCTAGGAGTGTTGACTTCAGACTTTGTATTAAAATCCATCTCGTAGTCAGGTTGCTGCTTTAGTTTACTTCATGATGTAAGTTTGGATTTCCTGATCTTGAAAAGAAAAGTTAATTTCATGTCTTTAGACAAGATGTTTAAGGCATGTAAAGACAACATTAACTTTAACATGTAAGCATGATATTCTTGCATCTTCTATTGACTGCTACCTTTGGAAAGGTTGAAGACTTCCGAGGTGGTTATTATAGCAATAACCCACATCTGGGTGTGGGTAATGCTAGATTTACCCACGGTTGTCGTGGTTTGGTCACGAGGGTAAAGCCCGAGAGACCAAACAAAGCCAACCGTGGGTAAATCCAGCATTACCCACACCCAGGCGTGGGTTATTGCTATTATACAATGACATTATTTAAGAAAAAAAATAATTAATTTTCTTAAATAATGGCATTGTATAATGCCTCCTTGCTGCCCTTCCGCAGCTGTCTGGTATTCTGCGGCAGTTCTGATGTACTGCGCATGCCTATGCAGTACATCAGAGCTGTGGGCAAATGCAACGGAGAAAGCAAGAGCGGAGCCGTTGTTTTTTTTTAAAGCTGTCTCGCTATATTAAACCCATTTAACATGATGAAACATTTTGTAAAAAGCAACGGAGAAAGCAAGATCTCCGTTGCTTTTTACAAACTGTCTCGCTATGTTAAACTCGTTTAACATAGCGAGACAGCATTAAAAAAAGAAACAGAGAATGTCCGTTGCTTTTTTTTAATGCTGTCTCGCTATGTTAAACTCGTTTAACATAGTGAGACAGTGTGAAGCAACAGAGATCTTGCGTTCTCCGTTGCTGTAAAGTTATAGTAATGGAAAAAGTCCAGTCGACCGGACCTTTTTTCCATTACTATAACTCTGATTTACAACGTGCACGCTGACCAATCAGCATGCACGTTTTTTGAATATTAATGGGGGGGGCGTTGTATAATGGATAATATAGCCCCCAAAAATTGACATTTGTTTTGGGGGGTGGGAGTTCAAGGCAGCAGGCTTGCTATGCCTTTCTTATTTAATGCCCAATATGTAGTTCAGTCTAGACATTTGGAAAATTGTGTTCAGGCCTTTGTAAATATTGTACATCATTTTGTTTTTCTTAGGACTTTATTATAATACAGTTTTAATGCAGTTGATTGTTATTTTTTCTTTTGGCTTTTCCCAGTTAGGAAGAAGAACAAGATTGTCATTTATTGGACAGTAAAAAAAAATTGAAAAAAGTAAAAGCTACAGAGATGCAGGAAATAATTTTGTCTTCCCTTGATAGACACACACACACACACACACACACACACACACACACACACACACACTCTCTCTCTCTCTCTCTCTCTCTCTCTCTCTCTCTTCAGAGCACAGATATTGTCTTCTCTTTCCTTGTCAGTGGTGTCTACTGATAGTGTTTCCGATATGAGCTCCTTCAGGGAAAGATAGTGCTTCTAAAAAGGTTACAATAGTCTCTCAGAATCCCTTTGAAAACAGTACAATGAAGGCTTGCAAACTTCTACATTAATTAACTGCCTGTCTTTTGCAAGGGCTTGCTTTTCCCCTTCCCTTGTCAAAACCCCCAACTACAGCAGCCTTCTGTCCCCAGACAATGAATTATACTAGAAACAATAAAGTATTCCACTGGAAGAAGAGAAAGTTCTGGAAGCATTAATAAAAACTCTGCAGTTCTCTGAGATGGGCCATTCTGTTAATACTGTTATGGGCTCATCTTGGCTAGAGGAAATGCTCACTGTCATTATTTCAGAAAACATTTGTTACATAAAAATGAACTGGCAAAATGTCTTACTTTACTAAGCACCTGCTATCTAGTAGTAGTAGCTTGAAACTGAAAAGACAGAAGAAAATGTTTATAAAATAGGCTTCAGAATCCATGCCTGTTTTTAATTATTTGTATAAAATTGTTACGATATTTCTCTTATATGTTAAAACAATAAACTTGTTTTGAAAAAAGAATCCATGCCTGTTGTGCTAGAAACTTATCAGCTAACTGCCAGGATTTTAGTTTTTATTGAATTGGATGTGCTTTTTTTGTCAGGTGCATCAAAGTATCTTTTTATGTAAAGCATTGCTACTCCATTTTAAGAGAACTGATGTTAAGCCAAGCATGATTGTCTTCAGAGTTAAATGTGTTTAACATTTGCATCCTGTTTCTTACCAGTCTTGGTTTACCTGTTGTGACAGTAGCTTTGAGAATTTGGTGCTAATAGTGGGTTTCTGAAAAACAAGTTTGCTGTGATCTGTGGTTCAGCGGAATTAAAATTTTAAATCAGACCACAACGAACTTGCAAAGCAGAGCACTTCAGCCCAGCGCATCAAGCTTTACTTTACCAGGAAACCTCCTCTAGTGTACATGGTGTCAGTTGTGTATTTGCTCTACATAAGAGTATGGATTACAGAACAGTTGTGCATAAAGATCTACTAAAAATACCATTTTATTTGGCCAGCACTGTGGTCTAGAGGGATAATTCCCTAACTATGGCCCTGCAACCTCTGTTGATCAGCAGCTGAAATGCTTGAATTATTGACAGGAAGGGATGGGAGATGCCCATCCCTGAGAGGGATGGCAGTTGTGTAGGCATTCCCCTTGGCATCCCTGGCAGAAGCTGGTGATAATGCAAGGGAGGGTGTAGTCTAAGGGGGGGGGGTGGAGTTGGAACATAATTGAGCTTCCATGGGACAGGAATTTGCATGTTCCCATTTCATTCCTACCCATCATGAAGAAACTACTTAACTAAGAGGAAGGGAAGGGAAAACCAGGGTAAGCCTTTAAAGAGAAACCCTAGCAAATATAAAACATGACACACACCTCCCAGGACACCCTCGACTTCCTCTTTGACCTTTGTCATAATTTGGTGCAAGTCCAGGGGTGGAAAATTGACAGACCCAACAATGGACGTGTGGTACTTGAAATAGCTGTCAGAGTAAAACAAGGGGAGCATAACATGCTTAAAAAAAAAAAAAAAAGCTTTTTGGTTAATCATCTTGGCTGTATAATTTTATATATTTTACATAAGTTATTCAACTTTTAAGCTTACTAGTAATAAGTAATATTTTGTAAACACAGACCAACTGTGGGTAGAGGTATGAAAAATCCTTCCATTTTGATCCACTTGGCTAACAGCTGATCAGTATTCCAAGGTTGTTGCTTGTGTAGATTTTAAGTTAAAAGTGTATGACTTTATTTCTGGTGGGATCTAAGATTATGGATGGCATTTTGAAAACTTTTTGAGGCCAACTCCCATATGCTTGAGACAATACCTAGTGACTGTCCTATTGGAAGTGTGTGTGTGTGTGTGTGTGTGTGTGTGTGTGTGTGTGTGTGTGTGTGTGTGTGTGTGTGTGTGTGTGTGTGTGTGTGTTGCTGTCCCTGTCCCACAAACTAGCCAAGATTTCAACTTGGCAGTCTGTTTTAAGTATTGTCCCACTCATAGTTGACATAGCGAGCACTCATGGATGCCGTGGCTTGCTTCTTTCAGTGTAATTTTGTTACTGTTTTACAGTAAGGGTTTCCCTCATGCAGAGATTGACACCTTACTTATTTAATTCCAGCAGTTCACTAAAAGTTATAAGGGGTTTGATATGGGAGAGCTGTAAGAAAAT